>NC_041392.1:443744924-443768012 GCF_002162155.2 Triticum dicoccoides
GAAGGGTGACAACTCGATCTGATCGTAATCTGTCAATTGGTTTCTCTCTCGAACATTGTGTCTCTGTGCCTCGCTCAGTAGCCCCCTCGATATGTAGACTTCTCGCACGCGCACAACTATAGTGACGACGACCCTGAACCCAGTGTGCCTCGTTTTTACCTGCCTCATGTGATAGTTTTCACACTGTTTTTTGTTAAATAACAAGGCAACCTTTTCTTTGTTACTACTAGTGAATCTGAAATCATTCGGGGCAGACATAAAATATATCACTTCAACCCAATTATCGCAGTAACTATTTTAAAAGGAACTAGCTAGGTGCCTGTGTGTTGCACGGAACATCAAGATGCATTTGTATGAGTAGTTTATCTTGTGAGAGAAAAGGATGAATGAGGGAAGGCCGTATTTGCGAACATGGAGAGGGGTGTGGTTTATTTTTGCAAAATTGCCATAGTTTCCTTCCTATCCATTAGATATAAATCCGACAACCTATATTGCAGGATGGCACGCACACCATCATCACCAACTCTGTTTTCTACTCCCTCCGTTCCTAAATATTTGTCTTTTTAGAGATTTCAACAAGTGACTACATATGGAGCAAAATGAGTGAATCTACACTCTAAAATATGTCTACATACACATCTGTATGTGGTAGTCCATTTGAAATCTGAAAAAGACAAATACTCCCTCCGTTCCTAAATATAAGACCTTTTAGAGATTCTACTATAAACTACATATGGATGTATATAGACATACTTTAGAGTGTAGATTCACTCATTTTGCTCCGTATATAGTCTATAGTGGAATCCCTAAAAGGTCTTATATTTGGGAACGGAGGGAGTACTTAGGAATGGATGGAGTATAAGAGTAGACATGGAGATATATCTCCAGCATGGTCTACAAAAAAATGTGCTGGACTGGTTAGTGCCGGATGCTCGCAATGCGATGACATGAGTTCGAATTCTGTCTTTAAATTTTTATTTTTATATTATATATTACTTATTTAATATATACTTCTTTCGCTACTGTATAGATAGTGGAACCCATGGAGTACTCAGAATACAAGATTACAGATGGACTTGTTTCTTTTTAACTTTCTGTACGAAGTTGTAGCCACCCTGCAAGTCATGTGTACACTGTACATGCAATTAACTTTTTATAGAGGGACAATCATACACGCAATTAACTCAAATGGATTGGATGTCACTCTATTATTTCCAGCATAAGAGCATCTCCAACGACAGCCGGCAAATTTCCTCCCGCTTCCTTCCGCGGAGGACGACATCAAACGCCAGCGGCATACATTTTCACAACTCTAACCAACCAGATGAAATTCGTGCAAACACGGACTGATTTCATATAAGCATGAAGGATTTCGTATAAAAAAGCCGGATCTTCATATAAACATGATGGATTTCGTTACATATACATGAACTAAGTGGTGCCAATCCGACTCTCTTGGTATAATTAATACTCCCTCCGTCCAGAAATACTTGTCCTAGAAATGGATGTATCTAGACTTATTTTAGTTATAGATACATACAATTTATCCATTCTTAGAACAAATATTTCCCGCCAGCTGGAGAGGGAGTACATAATCTAAATGGCCGCCCGCGGATCCCTTTGTCTTCCTCATGTCCGGCAGACACTTGCGGGGTCGACGAAGGTCGTCAGAAGAGACGAGGCAGCAAAGAAACCACCTTAATGCGCAGTCGTCGTCTCGGCGGTGGCCTTTATGGGACCCAAGTGGCAGCGGCCTCCCGTGTTCTACTTCTCCTCGATGATGGTGGCGGACACGAAGAAGCTGGCCACCGACTCGTTGCTCTCCACGCACCAGGCTTCTGTCTCTGCCTACATGGCGTTGCCGCAGGCACGGGAGGCGCGCCCACAGACACTGGTGGCGCGGTACAGCGCAGCAGCGACGATGCCCGTACCAGTGTGCTCACCGCTGTGCCGGTGTGGAGCAACTCGCCACCCTCATCGAGCTAAACTGGAGTGGCGAGTTGCTGAACCACGCGCCTGCTTGGGGCGGCAGCTAGCTCAATCGGGCCAAGCAAGGTTGGTGAAACACCGAGCGGCCTCGCCCGTATCCGGAGGGCTCGACGGGCCACCCAGTCGGGTAATATGCCGGAGAACGGCTCCTCGGAAGCCATCGGAAGAGTGGAGAAAATGGTGAAGGAGGAGATGGGGGAGCGCCGGAGGGGTGCGATTCTTTCCCGCTGTCTGTTTGGCCTCGTGTAAATAGAGGGTGGATGATAGGAGCTTGGCCGGCATCTGGCCTCGTTTAAACTGAGGGCGGACGGGAGGAGCTCGGCCGGTGTTGCGTTTAATTCCGGCCCGCTCATGAGCGGACGTGTGGCCGGAGTAGGTCTCTCAGTTTTCATGCGGGTTTAATGGAGGCGAGGAGGCGTGTTCAGTCGGGCGTGCAGCGGGTGGCACAGTACTATTCGATTTGACAGCAGGCGGCGTAGTTCCCGATACGGCTTTAATGCAGACGAGGGAGGGAGTAGCGGTTCCAGAAATGTTGAACAGCCAATGCATCCTCCTTCAAATAATGCATGAGGGAAGTAATGGGAGGAGGACCGGGAAAAGAGGCTACACAATGTGAATGCAACGCAGTTGGCCCTCATATTAAGGCGCACCTCCATTCCAATGCATCTACCACATCATACGCACTTAAGAATTTGCCTAAGCACCTACACTGCATGCAAAAGTCCTCGCTCCAGACCCATGGCGGCGATGCATGTGAGCAGCCAGCGGCTGTGCCAGATGGTCCATGACGCCGGCCTGCGGCATGGCACCGAGGATCGTCTCCAGACGGTGTTGGCGACCGGCTGGTGGATGGCCGTCGTCGACGCCAACTATGACTCTTAGTTGGACCAGATGATCGTTGCCACCACCAACAAGTTCGCCGTCCTCCAGAAGCTCGCTGACGACATCGCCGTACTCCTCCAGCCCACGCGCCCGGGCTCCTTGTTGCCTGCCACCCTAATCGGCCTCCATGGCCGGAACCTCTTTCAAGCACTGGTGGCCCTGGGACTGCCCGCCGACGCCACAAAGAATGTCCACCTGGAGGTCGCGCTCCCCACGAGGCGCCTCGCCCTGCAAGAATTCGTCGACCAACACATCCACGTGTACGAGCAAATCGTGTACATAGGTATCTACAATGCTAGTGAGGACGCTATGACGTTGGCCTTCCTCAACCGGCTGGAAGCCTTGGATGCTTTTGCTGAGAAGCACCTCGACCTCGCCACAAAAGCCACCGCTCCTTAGCCGCCAGTCGGTGGCCCGATGCACTAAGTTGATGAGCAGGTCCTACATTGATGGATGCATCTTTCTTCTTGCCTTCTGTAACCACCACGGCGATCACATCATCATCGTGGCCTTAATTCTTATTGTGTTGTTGCATTCTCGTTCCAGTCAATACCGACATGTGCGATCCCTTTGCTTAATTATATGCATCACTGTAACTAGTACTCCATCCGTCAATTTATAAGTTGTGCTTACCTTTTCCATCAACTTAGTGCAACGCACGAGAATCTTGCTAGAAACACTAGAACATGTCAGACCACGTGTGACCAAACCGACGATGCGCCAACCTAGCTACTACGTACCCTGCTTATCTGGCGGAAATAGCCCCGCCCTAGCGTTTCCAATCGTTATTTCTATCTATCAATCGTGCCAAGGAGCAGAACCAAAATGTTACAATTTATACATGTTTCACTACACCTACTCCTATAAAAGACTTAGTTGGTGATGGTGGTGTGTCTGCCATCCGTCGTTTCTGACCATTAGATTTGCATCTAATGGCTGTGAGGTAAGTTGTGGCATTTTTGCAACAATAGCCCACTTCTCCGCTCGAATTTGCAGAAACCCCCTTATTATCTTGAAAGCAACCACATCCCTCCCTCACCTCATCAAAACAGCCTGAGAAATATATTTTGAGTGAAAAGTACTCCCTCCATTCCTAAATGTTTGTCTTTCTAGATATTTCAATAAGTGACTACATACGGAGCAAAATGAGTGAATCTACACTTCAAAATATGTCTATATAATCCGTATGTGATAGTCCATTTGAAATCTCTAAAAAGACAAATATTTAGGAACAGAGGGAGTAATATATTAGGAGTATATCAAAACAAGAGTGATTTCTTTCAAATTTGTGAACAAGTACTACTATTCTATTACTTTGGATCCGTTGCAACGCATGGGCACATTGCTAGTAAAAGGAAAAGGCTTGTCGCATTCGCGTCGCACTCCCCCCACACACGCCTGGGAATCGGGAGTACTCCACGGCCCGTTTGGCACGACACATAGCTTAGGGAAGGCGTGTGCCTAGCATTTTCACTTTCATGTGGGACCGCCATTGAGCAAACCGACTATTGGCAAACCGCACCCCGCCCGCCGCCGGGTTGGAATATAGAAACGTGGGGAAGATCTAGCTGTAGCACGGAAGCCAAGAAATTTGGTGTTAGATGGGGCTCTTTGATAGAGTAGGAGCATTCCGTCCTACTCCACTCCTACTAGTACCAAGTTTGTACTATACAACTAGTACTACCACTATACAACTAGTAGGTACGTGCATGACACAACATCATAGGAACAAAAAACGGGAAGATCTTGTTTTGGGTGATTTATCTTTCTTTCAGTCAACGTAGTATGAATAATTTGATGTGTGGGGCACCCATGAAGCTTATGTGGCTTGGTTGCATGGCTACGAAAGGTTAGAGAAAAATAAATAGATAATGTGTTTAGAGTGCACTCCACTAAATAGATATACTTTGGATCCATTGCAACGGGCCGACACATCTATATCTATACCCCCTATATAGTGTGTGAATAACTTTGAAAGTTGGTCATTGGATGAAGCCAATTCGACAGTACAAACACGGCAAATCCGAGCACTACTGGCCGTTGGATATCATCTACATTCCACCAGATTCTGCCACATGTAGAATCTAGAAGACTCCATGCTTGAACTTCATTCATGACTAACTTTGCCACAACTAAGCTTAGGCAAAGTGTGTCTGCCACAAAAAATGTGGCTAACAAAATGGCCACCACAAGTGTGGCAAGATTTGGCAAGAAGTTGAGTCTATGACATGTGGACCATGTAGATAGAAAAGTGTGGCAAGCCACAAGTGTAGCAATGAACCAAACACATGCCTGGTGTGTTTGGTAGGGTGTATGAAGGGTGCATGATCCCAAGAGTTCCCTTCTCGACCCACTCTTGGGTGCTTGGTAGAGTGTATGGAGGGTGCATGAGTCCACACTAGCTTAGCACAAATACACTAGAAGCATGCATGAAGAGAGCATACATGAAGAGGGGTGTTGAGTTGAGCATGCATGAAGAGGGAACAACTATGCTGAGACGAGCACGCAACCAAACACACTTGTGGCACGCCTAAGCTTAGGCGTGGCAACCTTAGGCTGCAAACCAAACATCTATACCCCTATATAGTGTGTGAATAACTTTGAAAGTTGGTCGTTGGATGAAGCCAATCCAATGGTACAAAGATGGCAAATTCGATCACTACTAGCCGTTGGATATCATCTACATTCCACCAGATTTTTCCACATGTAGAATCTAGAAGACTCCACATGTAGAAGCATAATGCACAAACCACCAGAATCTCATGCGTGCAATGCATGTGTACCTTACTAGTAGTTGGGAGTAGTAGGGGTTGTTTGGTTTGTGACTAACTTTGCCAAAGATTGCCACACCTAAGGTTAGGCAAGTTTGACCAACTTAGGTGAGTGTTTGGTTCAAGCCACACCTTAGGCAAGCCACACTTGGGCCCCACATGGCATACACACAAAAAGTGTGGCAAGATTTCCTTAGGCGTGCCAACTTGTGGCTCTCATTTTGATGAACTATAACCTTAGGCAAATTTGGCAAAAATGTGTGGTGAAGTGTGGCAATGCTAGTCCTAGAACCAAACAACCCCGTAGTAAGAAACAAATTCTGGGTTTGGCACGAGCTCGTACCGCGCGAGCACCACAAGGCCTGCCGCAAGAGTTACATTTCCCTCTCGGGGCCCACGGGACCGAACTTCAGTGGCTTAGTGCCCGGCCTATGAGTCAATGATATGCGGACCTTAAATGCGGCTGGCCCACATGTCATTCTCATGGTGGTGGTGTGGTTCGCGACTCACTCGTTCGAGATGAACCGGCCGGTGTTGGCGTGGCCGTGGCGAGGGTGCCACAGCTGGGCGTCGGGGCGTTACGAGGCGTAGATGGCCACAACGGCGGGTACTACTTGTAGTACAGAAGTACCCCAGCTAAGGATTGATGCCCGGGATGAAATGTGTCACAACCGCTGGATGAAAATTCGATGGTGCGGGAGTATGGATCAGAGCACAGCAGCGGAGCAGGCAAACCGCGTCCAATCGGGTGTGGCTGTGGTAGAAAGTTGATGGTCGCCGCAGTTCAGCCGGCCCACAGGTCATGCACACAAAGGTAGAGGAGTGGTGGGGCCGAGAGGGATGAGGCGCACGTCGGGGGGATGAGGATCCCCTGACATAAACAATCCTACCATTCTTTCACTGACATGTGGGACCCCTAAGTGTGGGTCCCACCTATCAGCGAAGGAAAGGCAGGGTAAGGCAGTGATAGCCATGTCAGAGGATCCATGTCCACGTCGGGGGACATCGTGCTTACAGGTAGGGTTGGAGCGGCGTCGTGGGAATCGCGTGTGGGTTTGGCAGTGGTACAAACAAGAAACGTGATGGTCGCCCTGGTTCAACTTCCATCGACAAGCTGTCATGTCTGCTAACACATGTATATCAAAACTAGAGTGTTTATATCTCAAGCACGTGAACAAGTATTATTCTACTACTTTAGATCCATTGCAACGCATGGGCCAGCACATTGGTAGTACTAGTAGTGTCTATCTCTATCTCTAGAGGCCTTCCCTCGTTCATCCTTTTCTCTCACAAGATAAACTACTCATACAAATGCATCTTGATGTTCCATGGAATGCACGAGGATGTTTCCTTGGGGGTCTCTCCAGTGCGGCGTGGCCGTAGTTGCAAGTTGACGCCCCTTGAGATGCGGACGTTGAGGGGCACTCGGATTTCCTCTGATGAGCAGGTAAGATGAGTTTGATCACGTAGTAAATGCATTCTAAAGACTACTTCCATGTCCATTTCCTAATTCTCCCCTGCCCACTGTTTCACAGGTTAGGCTCGGTGCGAGTGGAGATTGGCTTGGATATGTACGGGAGGGTACCAACATCAATTTGCACAACATTTACAACGGTGACACCATTCCCGTAGAACCTTTGTCCAACATTGGGATCAGCCATGCAACGGGCCACCGCATGAATTGGTACGATGAAACGACGGTGAGATTGAATAAGATAGCACGAACCTTGCACATGGCGGTCAAAGGTGGACCATGTTGTCTGCGGCCGATTTGTTGCCGTACGAGTATGAAGACGATGTGCTCCTTTCTAACCGCATCTTTGCGGTGACAATCCAGGGACTTGTTTCGTATGGGACACATCCTACGATATACTCCCTCTCTCCCATTTTATTTGTTTTGAATCTTTTTGTTTTATAAGTTTCAAACTCATATTTAGAACTCCCCATCACATGTTGAGATTACAATGTCCATTAAATCATTGCGTGCATGTATAATAAAGAAACAAATCTCGAGTTTGGCATGAGTTCGTGCAGCGGTAGCACGAGCCTGGCAAAGAAGTTACATTTCCCTGTCAGGGCCCTCGGGACTGAGCTTCAGCGCCTTACTACACGTGCCTTTGAGTCAATAACATGTGGACCCGATAGGTGGCTGGTCCACATGTAATGCTCCCGAAGGCAGAGGGGCAGTGGGGCCGAGGGGGGTGAGCCGCAGGTCGGGGGACATGTGGTGTCATGGGTTCATGCAGCGTTGTGGGAATCGCGTGTGGCTGTGGTAGAAACTTGATGGTCGCCGCATTTAAGGTGGCCCACATGTCATGCACACAAAGGAATAGGGGCGGTGCGGTCGAGAGGGGCGAGGCGCACGTCGGGGGACGTGGTGCCGTGGGTTGGAGCGGCGTCGTGGGAATCGCGAGTGGCAGTAGATGAAACGTGATGGTCGCCGAACTTCCATGGACAAGCTGTCATGTCTACGAACACATGCATTGCATACCGATCACTGGAAGGAGTAGTAGAGAAAGCTAGGCGGATAAATAGTTCCTTATAGTCAAGCGGACCCACACTACAAGTACTTGTCCCAAAGACATGCACACCATTGAAATAGTCCATCTATATCAATATACACCGAGAGGGAATAATTTTTTTGTACAAGAGAGGAAATAGTTCATCCATCCATAATGCCTGTTGCTGGTGCAACCTTATCTTCTTCCTCTTCTTCTTCTTATTTTCTGTGGGAGACGGCTTCGCAACAAGCTCTTTGGACCTTGCAGCTATCTCGTAACTCAAACGGGCATCGAGGGCAGCATATTTTATCCGCTCGTACGTCAAGGGATAATTCTCCCATCCAGACGACCTTAATGCCACCGTCTCGTCACCCTTCCGAAGATTTGTACCGAGCACAAAATTTGCTACGTCGAATAGGGATGGTGTCTGTTTATCACAATCTTCTACAGGAATTTTGATTCTGGTTTGTAGGTCAGCGATGCTTTTCAAATCAAGGTTGTAGGGCTCCAGCTTCTGTTTGTCCCCTTCGATGGCTGCCCCACAGAAGTATATGTCCTCCCGAGACAAGAAATCGTGATGCTCACCTGGTATGGAGGGCGCGTGTATGATGTGGTACACCAAAACATCATCTTCGAGGCACAACTGAAGGATGGCGACGCGTTGGATCTTCCCAGTGGCACGCTCCGTGTACTCTGCCTCGAGACCGATGACCCTCGTCTCTACCTTCTCGAGGGAGTTGGATACATTGTTGATCCACTTCCGAACAACCCTTGGGTAGACAGTGACGGTGGCAACTATGCTCAACGAGCCTTCGACGAGGACATGTTGGATGCTAAAAACCTGCATCTCGATCTCTTTCGCCATTTGGAACCGCTGGAACGAAGGGCTATGGTTTGGAGAATTAGGATTAGATGGCTAGTCTAACTGAAGTAGTAGATGATTATTTAAAGACGTTAAAACTATGTGGACGCAGTGGGGTTTGGATGCAAATGAAGACGAAGGGGAGGTGAAGAAGCTGAGGAAAATCGGTTCCTGATGGAGAAGTAAATGGGAGAAGTGGCGTGCAGGCAGTTGATTAGACGGCTAGGTAAACTAAACAAAAAGGCTATGCGAGGATTCGTACCTGTTCATGTACCTGCCCATCCTTCCTGATAGGTGGGGCCTATGCAAACAAATAAAAAATGTGTCGTAGTTGGTTCAGATGGATATTGGCGCGTGCGTGGGAGACACAACATTCTCTGGTTAAGGAATACACGGTTATCCTCATCAAAAAAGAAAAGGCCCATCTTAGCGCTTCTGCATGCACGAGAATTTGGTTCTGCTTGCAATATGGATGATACCTGGAGGATGAAGTGAACAGGCATGCTAGCACGGGATACCTATTTCCGCTATACAGTACTAGAGTACTCATGTTCCTACTAGTAGTAGTCCCTGTTCAAGAATTCATCCGACTAACCAGTTAACTTGCCGATTAATCCCTACTCATAGGGTCCCCGAGTAGCCGATTACCCGATAAATCATCCAATTAATTGATTAAATGGCCGATTAACTTTCCAATTAGCCTATTAATCCCCTACTCACAAGCCGACCGAGCAGCTACCAGTTAACGATTTCCTCAATAATGGTAGTAGTACAACTGTGGTACACTTGATGGTCAAAATACTATTCATCCGGTCCTCAAAGTGAAGTGACAACACCCTGCGCCTGACACTAGTTCAGGCGGCGTGTTCGGGTTACCAAAGTCAGCCTCAACCTGTGCACTATGCAGTCTGTCACCGCCGCTGTACAACACATTAGCATGCCTCGCCTCATCTCCCTCTCCCCTCCCATAGCACCACTCCATCTCCAACTCCATCTCCGTCTCCATCTCATTATGCCCCCGTGTACCGTCACCTCGCTCGCATCGACAACCTTCTCCCCCGTAAATCAATCCCCCCAAAACCCCCACCTTCCAAACTCCACCATGGCCGAACGCGAACCGCGCAACATCCATATGAGCCGCGATTGGAGCAGTCTCCCCAGTGACATCCTCGACCTCTATTGTTCGTGTATGCATATGTTGAGCGCCCTGCGGCTGGCTGCATGCTCGAGGGACATGCACATGGCCATTGTCGAAGCGAGGCCTAAGCTTTTCAAGACACCCTGCTTGTTGCTATCTGGTCTTGCGAGATTGGCTCACCGTGATACAGATGCGTACATGATGCCCCATGACTTCAAACCGATCTCCATTAGCCGAAAATTCTTTGCAGGTATGTAGTGGGTCGTCGTACATCATTTCCCTCGACTTCGATCCGATCACCATCGCCCGAAACTTCTTGGTAGGTATGTACTGGGTCGGCATGAACTCCCACTGAATGGCTGCCTTCAGAGAAGGGGAAGACAGTAAAAAGTTGGTGCTCGTGAACTTCCAGACCTCCCATTAGATTATCCTTCCTCCGTTGGATTATATAGAGTTTCGCCATCGCAGTCCAAGTCATATAGATTACCATGTCAGTTGGACGGACCTTGTTTTGCAGAAGATTGTAATCTGCCAAGTGCCCGCACGACATGCGAATTACACAGACTTCAAGCTAATTGCCTTGTTCGACCACGGACTCGCCTATCTTTACGCCGGTGCCTTCTTTAGCTGGAGACAACTCAGCTCGCAGTGGATCATCGTCAAAGGTGATACACACTTCTATGCTGCTATTGAACACAATGGCATCATCTATGTGATCGACAAAGCAGATGGCACCACGTATTACTGGGACGGCGAGTGTAAGTTGTTTCCATCTCATGTTAATGATGACGCCATGACACTATTGAACTTTTGTGATGATTGGCATATCCCTTTTTGAGCATAATTTGAGTAGAACTATGGCAATGTATTAGAGACGCCGTAAATCAACTATATTGGGAATGAGTAAATTCATGCTGACCATGTCATTACAGCCAATTTGTACCCCTGAATAATCAAACGGTTAGGAATATATGGATATTCTGCTTATTTTACAGTAATCTATATACTACTACTAAATATGAGTGTGTATCAATGGCCATGTTAGTTTCCTCATTTTCATGATGTAGAAACATGCACCACACTATTGGTTTCATCTAACCATACATTAGGGAAGTAAATGTGCATATGGAGAACTCTATATTTGGAAGTAGTGAACTCTTGTAATGCTTACCATGTGTACATACCTATATTTGCCCTTCAGCAATCAATGGCTAGAATAATATCCTCACAAAAATTTTGCCCACAGAACACGAGTATATAACAATGCATGGTCTGTTAGTTACCTTGAAGAATTTGTTTGTGAGGACGGAACATGATTACATCATGCATGACATGGTAGTTTCCTATGAAGAATCGATTGCGAGATAACATGAGTATAACCATGCATGACACTTCTATATTTTCGAACCTATACGTTTCCCTGTATTTTCCTCCCAGTTCCAACAGGGACATATCAATATTGTTTCTTGCATTATCCTACTCATACTCTGAACAATGTTGATCTTACATTAACAATGCCTGTCCTTTTTGATGTGATGTAGTGTCCCTATAGCTACTGCCCTTTGTAATCACACCACCTTTGCCAAAAACAGGGAAGCACAACTGGTTCCTCGCTCGATCAGATGACGGCAAAAGAATGACGATCATTCGGACACATGAGCCGGAAAAGTTATATTGCAAAAACCCCACTGTATACAAGCACCGTGAAATACGTGAGTATCCGGACAGTGGCTGTTACGTCTATGAGCAGGATACAAGCTTGTTGGGGCCTTCAGGATTTTTTAGTTGGAGGCGGGTAAACAGCCTTGGTTCACACTCTCTGTTTCTCGGACCCAATTATCCGATTAACCAGGAGATCACCGTTGGCAAGGACCTTGATGGCAGAGAGGCTCTGTTTGCTATGGAAAACTGTGTCTACATGGCGAGCCCTAGGAGTTCGGGAGCAAACTCCCTTGATTGTCAATGATACAGCCTGCAGCCAAAAGAAAGTGAGAATGACAAAGGCATCCGGATTAAATTTGATCCTTGGATGTCTCAATTACGACAGGCGGTGATGTGGTTCAAGCCTTCAGGTTGATAGGTAATTGGGCTATTGCGTCCAAAGGGTGGATTACTGGTGTCTCCGCATCATTGGTCGCTGAAGCGGGGCTGCAAATTATGATGGTGTTGGATCATCTCTTCGAATGACTTTGTTGTCTTTGCTGCTTGCTCTGGATGGGTAGTTCTTTCTTTTGTTATGCATATTTCTTGTCATTTGGTCATCCTCGTCTATGTCACTCTTACTATGTAATAGTTGCCTCTGTTTAGAATGTCATTCTCGTCTGGATCACGAGAGTCTGAGCGCTGCAGATGGGTGTGTTTTGGTGGTGTAGCAAGACTTCTTATGAACTATCATGTCTTGTTGTTTATGTCAGTAGTAGTCACTAGCCAGTGTTTGAATGTTGTATATATTGTTGTTTCGAACTGTTTATTGTCTCGAACTACTGGTGGGCTAAATGAGGGCATCACCATTCTCCAGTGTTCAGAGTGTATCTCCTTTTTTTCAAGTTATATAATTTGAGCTCTGTGGCTTTTCGATGATGTACACTTGTTTGGGCCAGTGAGGTGTCGTTGAATATGGGCTGAGTAGTAACGCAATGCCAAATAGGTCAATTACGACTCTCAGGGCGGGCTCTCAAAAGATCCTAAAAAAGGTCGGGCTCTCCAAAAAAGAAAGAATAAGGACTCTTAGGCCGACATGTGGGCGCCACCGGTGTTTTCGTGCGCTTGCGCGCCGAGAGCATATTGGCGCGTGTTCGAAATCCATGCTACCTTTTCATGCCCAATCTCCCGCCCCTCCCCCACCTCTGGAATCTCGATTCCTACTCCAGTTCCCCCAGATCCCCCTCCTGTACTCCCTGTACTCAAGCACACTATCATGTCGCCAGTCAAAACGCGGATCTCCGAGCTGGAGATCTTGAGGTCCGTCCTGCCTTCGGTCGCTGCATGCTGTCGCTCAATAGTGGTATGGCGGGCTTGACAACCAGTTTGCCGGCAAAGTGCTGACAGTAACCATAAATGGCGATCGGCCTCCCATCTTGCTGGATGACCTTGTCAAACCTCTTGGCATTGCGCACGGCATCCAAATAAGTGACTTGCTCGTCGAAGTCTGTCCGCCACCAGCTGATTTCTTCGTCAGGTTCCAGACAACTTTCGACTGTAGTCGTGTGTTCGAATCTTCCCGCCGTTTGTCTGCGATGGTGCGCTGGTGAGCTTTGATCGGTGGCACCCAAGATGGGGCTCGGTGCCCTCTAAGCTTGAGTTTTTAACAAATCTTTACTTCCACGACATGCCTCGACGTGCTTGGAACAACGAGTCCATGAATGAGCTTATCAACGACCTTGGAGGTGAGCTCATAAGTATATTTGTTCCTTCAGACAGCTGGGCTCTGACGGTTATGGCATGGATGAAGAAGCCGTCCACCATACCGAAGGTGATTGGTGTTGAGATACCGGTGCCGAAACCGGGGTTGTATTATTCATCGCCACCAAGGCCGCCGCGGACCACGTTAGGGATGTACCTGTATCGCGTGTTTGTGCGTGTCGAAGAAGTGGTCAATCCATCAATCGAAGTCCTGCCACTGCCGCTGGTGCCAGGGTCCGTTGATGACATCCATTACAGGAGTCAATGTCAGAATTTCCCCGTGTTTCTCGGAACGATGGATGGCACAAGGCCTACTCCATCACGCGGCGGAGGCCGCTGCTTCTTTGGGAGAAGAGGCAGGGCTGGCTGCCTGGATGTGCTCTAATTTGAGGTAACAACTGAATCTTGTCAGATACTAGTTAAATCCGAGCTATGGGTGTGAAGCACTGATGTGCCAGTACATTTGATTGTGACCTGTTCTAATTTTGTACCTGAACTTTTTTTAGAAAGGGTTGTACGTCAACTTAATGTGCTAGCCGAACTTATTGTGTTGTCTGTCTGTTTTCTTTGCACAGCATTCAAGATATTTTCCCGTCATTGATAAAGACGATGAACCGTTATGTACGAGTTCATTGGTTTCAACATAGCCTTACCCGTAGCGATCCACTGCTTCCATACTGATTGTGCCGCCTGCGTGAAATTTGTGTATGCAAGTTCAGTGTGCTATGATGTTCTATATGATTGCGTCAACTATATAAGTTTTTACTGAGCATCAACAATGCATATGGCTGAAAGATGTATTTACGAGCATCGACCAATGGATCTCTCTCTCTCTCTCTCACACACACACACAGACACACACACACACGCACACACGCACAAGTTGGACCCGTTGAATTATTTCTTTGCTCGTGATAGCTTTTAATTAGCTTGCACTGTAATCTAACTTTTTTCTCAAGTTATTAATTGAGCTCAGTGACTTCAAAAAGTTGTACAGAAGACTTGTTTGGGCCTTTCCGACATCGCTAAATGTGGGCTGAGTAGCCATGTTAGGTTGTACTGTACTACACAAGCCTTTTTTTTCAACATTAGCAATGCAACTGGGCCGATAGTTGTACACAATATCCGGGTCAACTTCTCCGCCCCGCTGGGCTGCAAACTTTCCTTGGAGGTATGTATTAGGCTTAACAAGAAAATGGACTTTAAGAAATAATAAATGGGATGTAATTATAATAACTGGGCAGTAACTATAAAAAAATGCACCAAACGCGTAATTATTTTAAAAAATATATTATTTTTGGGATTTGAAAATTTTAATTTCATTACTTGTTGCGCACGCAATATTTCGCTGGATTTTAACGTAATACAACTTTATTTTGAAATTATATTTAATCTGACTAGAAATCTCGGATAAAAATATTTCGAATCCCATAAAAATGTGGGATTTTTTTTGAATTATGTTTTGAGCAGTTGGTTGAAATTATTAATCTTTTTTTGAGGAATGGTTGAAATTATTAATCATTGTCCTAGCTAGAAAATGGGTTGTACTTTTAACAAACTGTAAATTGGATGTAGTAAATTCCATTAGAATTAAAAAAGGGGATGTACATTCTTACAAATCACAAATTGGCTATATGTTCTCTGCCACACACTTGTGGGCCTCCTAAGTTGACGCGTCCCCTGAAAAAATTTAAGTTGACGCGTATGTAAGGCTTTGTCAACAACACACGGTTCTGGCAGCTGTGGCCGTTGGATATCCATCCAACAGATGTCGTGCTTCTTCTTCAATCTCGGATATTCTTGCTTCAGCCGCCCAAAAAATGATTCCTCCCCCTGACATCTGGTGCGCACCATTTCAGAGGCTGACCTGTGGGCCTACTAAGGTGACGCGTACCAAGGGCTTTGTCAACTTAGTCAATATAAACGATTCTAGCTGCAGTGACCGTACGATGTCCATCCAACAGCTGTAGTGCTTCTTCAACCTCTGGTCTTCTTGCTCCAGCCGCCCAAAGCTGTGATGCCGTGGAGGCCTCACCGCCCCCTACTACTCCCACCGCTGGCCAGGCCATCCCTCTACTCACCCACACCCCCTGTTATTCTTCCGCGACGGCAGCCTCACACCGTAGCGAACCAGTGAACCCTCATACTCCTCTATGCGTGGGCATCCATTGCCGTGTCTTCCCCGGCTCCGTGTCGTCCCCTTCCTAGGCCTCGCCGTCCTCCACCGCCCTGGTGCTCTTGGCACGGCGTGGTCAACGTGGTTAAGGAACGGCTTCCATCGAACGTGGACTATACGTGGAGAGGCTGACAACTGGGTCTACGGCCGCAGCAAGGAAGTGCCTCCTTATTACGCGAAAAATAATGATTCCTCCACCTGACAGCAGGGACCCACCGGACGGGCAACCGTATTTTGTGAAAAAATATTTCCCCACTGACTTCTGAGATCTACCAGCTACATCTTCACACCCAAGGAAGTGCGTCCGGGCAAAAAAAATGATTTGCCCCCCTGACTGCTGGGACACACCAGCTACATCTTCGCATGCAAGGAAGTGCCTGACAGTTGGGACCCACCTGGTCGAAGCATACGTAGCTTTGTCATTCTGTTCACGAACGTGTACGTACATACTGGTCGATGTAGAGGCACGCACGTGTCATAGTAGAGGCGTGCACGTACGTACATATGAGCGGGGTCTCGAACGCCTACTCGCACGTACGTACGGCCAGGGCTCGTGTACATGGCTGGGTCAGAATGGAGAAACAACGTCGCTGTCGTGTTCATGGGGAGCCAACCGGCTGGTTCGGTATGGAATGCGTTGTCGTGTTCATCGGGAGGGCTTGGACGGAACAACCGATGGAAACGAGGCCTGGCGTACCGCAGAACAGAGGAAACGGCTTTGTGTTCGACTAGCTAGGTTCGAAATGGGATCCTATTCATCGGGAGGGGTCTGGTGTACCACAAAACGGAGGAAACAGACCTCCTACGGTCAAAACAGGGTCCTGTTCATCGGGAGGGGTCTGGCGTACCGCAAAACGGAGGAAACAGACTTGTGTTGGAGCGCTACGGTTGAAATGGGGGTCCTGTTCATCGGGAGGGGTGTGCGTACCGCAAAAAGGGACTCCACGGGCTACTGTTCATCCACCGCCGGCCTCCTCCAACCTCCACCTGTGACTGTTCATCCACGGGCTCCTGTTCATCCAGCCTCCACCGCGCGCTACTCCACCAGCTACTGTTCAACCAGCCCTCTCCACGGGCTCCTGTTCAACCACCCCTCCATGGGCTACTGTTCATCCAGCCCTCCACCGTCTACTGTTCATCCAGCCCTCCACGGGGTGGTCCTGTTCATCCAGCCCTCCACAGGGTCCTGTTCATCCAGCCCCAACCAGCTCGATCGATCGGGGCCCTGTTCATCCAGAGGTAACACCACGGGGTCCTGTTCATCCACCCCACCGGGAACTGTTCATCCAAACCCCTCTAGGAACGCTCACTGTTCATCTAGAGGCAGCATCGATCAGCTTCAGTTAGCAGCAGTAGCGAATGAATCGCTCGACCGGGTTCAGTTAATAGCCATCGATCAATTGCTCGGGTTGAGTAACGCGTAGCCTGCAGTGCAATCGCTCGGGTTCAGTTAGACCCAACGCCTCGCTCGGGTTCAGTTAGAGCCCAACGGCTCGCACACACGCGCGTACATGTACAAGAGAAACACGCATCGCTCGGCCCCCGACCACCCACCGTAACCGGGAACTCCCCGAAATTTTCCTCGCCCTCGCTTCTACCACGGGTTTTCCGTCATGGACGGCCCAAAGAATGTCATGCAGCTGCGTCTCTGGCCTGCCCAGGATGAAAAGCCCATTTTCTGTGATGATTTTTTGTCATAGAAGTAGGAGCCCACCATAGCTATGATGATACCGGGTTTTGTCACAATTATCGTCATAGAAGTGTCATAAGTATGACAAGAATTTTTTTCGTTCGGCCCAAAATGTCACGAATGTGTCTTTTTTTTGTAGTGGCCTCTAGTGAAAACTATGGCCCTTGGGTCTACTTTCATCATATTACAAAAACCAAAAATACATTGCTGCAATTTATTCTCTTTTATTTTGTTTTGCAATTTATATATCTACCACTAACATATTTAATCCTTGCAAGTAAGGAGTTCAAGGGGATTGACAACCCTCTTCCCTGCATTGGGTGCAACTATTTGCTATTGTGTGTGCAGGTACTGTTCACTAGGCTTTGCGTGATTCTCCTATTGGTTCGATAACCTTGGTTCTCACTAAGGGAAATACTTTTCAGCTACTATATTGCTTCACCCTTCCTCTTCGGAGAAAATCCCAACGCAGCTCACAAGTAGCAGAAAGAATTTCTAGTGCCGTTGCCAGGGAGACATCATCAAAACCTACAAGTACCTTCATTTGCATTATCATTTACTTGCTCTACTTTTTATTTGCTTTATTTGGTTTTATTAGTCTTGTTACAAGACATATCAAAAACACAAAAATATTTTACCTTACTTGTTTGCTTGCAATAATCATGTTATCACACGAAAACAGAAAATAAAGACATATGGATCCTCATACACTTGCCAACCTCTTGAAACTTGCTGCTTATTGTAAACCAATAGCTAATAATGAAGAAGTGATAAAATAAAATGCTAGTGGGATACATTTATTGAACGAAAAGCATTATTGCAATTAATTTTAGTATAAATTCTATGAATGTCAATTATTTAATGATCATGATTGGGGTTATGATTGTGATGCTTCTTTTGATCTTGAAAGTTTATCTAAGCCTCATAATGAATCTACTATTGATGCTGAAATTTGCAATACTACTGAAAGTGGGCTTGGAAGAGTGTGAACTTTAGGTAAAAATAATCCCATCATTTTCGAGAACAATCAATCTTATGAAATTTTTGATGAAAGTGGGTTCAAAGAGGTCATGACTTTAGTTGATGTTAATCCCACTATCTTGGAAGATTATAGAACTTTTATGCATGTGGATCATGAAGACAATATTTTATATGATAGCTATATTGTTGAATTTTATGATTATCCTACGTGTAAATATTATGAGAGAGGAAAATATGGTTGTATAAAGTTTCATGTTATTTAGTTACCTCTCTTGATGTTGAAATTATTAATGCTTCATTCTTCCTATTTGCATATGTTACATGTTGTTTGTCACTGGTGTGTGTCGGTCCTAAAAAAGCGGTTTTTAACCCCTTTCCGCGACGACATTTGGAATCGTTGCCAAGTGAGTGTGGGTGATAGGGGGTCCTTCCCACACGACCTAGAAACCGTCGGGGATAGGGACCCTACAGTACTCCAACTCATTTCTGCTTGCATTTCCATCGCAGTCGGTATTCTGTGGTGCTATTTTTCCGATGCGCGGCCCATCACAAACAGCTCACTATTATAGAACGTGTAAGTTGCGCGGCCCATCACAAATGGTTCATTGTTAAGAAGATTAGCTAATCGTCGTACGAGTATCGGACAGGATTACGAAACATCGGACCGTCGTAACATCGTCGTACACGACAACTATCAAACACGCTATTCTATGGTTCAATGTTTATGATGCATACTTCATCAGAAACAGTTCATGGTTGCGAATCGTGTACGATAAGGCAACTAACACAAATGTTTAGTTTGCCCACACCGTTTGTGATATTTTCTGAAATCGCACACGCTTTGGAAACGGCAACTGTGTGCATGCTTGCACACGTTTCCTCTGTGTGAACCGTCTCGGATTATGGTGTACATCTCAAATGTTTGTGTTTTACCAACCGTGTGTGCTATAACAACCTGGAGAGCGTAATTTCACTATAATTTAATTGCTGCTATTTCCAATTGTACTAGATTTGAATTTGAATTTGAATGTATGCTACAACTTTATTCATATCAATCAGGTTCAAAGAACCAATGCATTATTCGAATCATAGGTACATATGTTTAAGAATTACATATGAACCAAATAAAGAATGATGAACCACAGTTGTATACTTGTACTATTAAAGACGGTAAAGAAAGAGGCGAAATATATTTTGGTTGTTGAACAAGGTGAAGCGGAATACCCATATTGTGCCCTCCTCCATGCAGAAGGCACGCACGACTCTAGTCCAACCCCTTGTGATGGCCGACCGCCCATCCTTCACCGTCTTCATGAAAACATATAGATAATCATCATGTTCTGGTAGAAATACTTTAACCTTTGCATGCCCACCAAACATGTAGTTTGAGAGGTAATCTTGAGTAAACTGCTTTGGCAATCATTGCAAAGGAAAAGGTTAATACATTGTCATCTAACACAACTCATTATGGGCAGTAAAAAGAAGGCTGCAGAGTTCTTACTTACCATCCTACAGTTTTCTGTTGTCTTGGATAAAGTGTAAAAAAATAGTTCAATTGCCATCTTTGGACCCATTTTACTAACAATCTTTATCAGCTTCCTCACTTGATGCTGGTTCATCGATATCTCATTGCCCCATATGCAGGAAGGGTCGAAACACGGATCTTTACCAATGACATATGTACCTAAAAGCACCAAGTTAACATTAGAAGCTAAACAACAATTGCACAATGATGTAGTACAACACTCTTTTACAATATGTCTATATACATCCGTATGTGGTAGTCCATTTGAAATCTTTAAAATACAAATATTTAGGAACGGAGGGAGTATCTTATAACATCCAATATACTCACATATTAGATGAAGTAACATCTTATATTATGACCGGAAGGAATTTAGTGCATTCTTAAAAATTATTGGCTGATTAACTGCTGTTGTATCCAGGGTTGCAATTAGTTTGATCTAAACATGAGGGCTAGTTTGAGCTAGTTGCATCTATAACCCACACAAAAAAACTATCCAACCCAAGAGGTGCTAATTGGAACTAGGTCTCCTAGTGCATTTATTGTCAATCTAACCCTACCATCCAAACAACTCTTTGGATGGAGTTAGTTGAGGGTTAGTAATAAGCTAGAAACAAACTCTAACCTCTAGCTAAGTTGAGTATCCTAACAGGGTTGTGTTGTTGTCGTTGTTGTTGTTGTTGTTGTTGTTGTTGTTGTTGCTGCTGCTCTTCTACGTATATCTAGACATCATTAGAACATTAATGTAACACTCTTCCTTGTTGCTATGTAGCCTAGGATTGCATATTTAGACATTAAGTACAGTGCATGTTGCTATGTAGCCTCAGAGATATTACATGTGGCCCTAGTTAACCTAATGATAAATGGGTTGCAGATATATTCAGTTAAAAGTCCGATTCACCAATTAGTCCCTTATCAGTGGCCGGCCTATATGGTACTAGCTACCGATATCCTGAACAGTGAGCAGATATAAGCCATGGGATGAAACTAACCTCGATGGAAAACAGTAGTCGTTCCCAAAATTGTCCTGTGTAGGTACATCGAGAAGAATGTTAAGCACAACAGTTCATACTTGCACATATAGAACATGACATTTTGAATAACTGGAATAAACAAGGCATACTACGAACAACCAAAGATAGCATTTGAAACTGGACATATGATAACTACGAACAACCGAACAATCAAAAAACTTTAAAAGAGGCATATGCTAGCTATAACAGGCTTAACAGCAAGCAAATATATGCATTCCTATCGGTATGTTGAAAACTGGATTGATGAAATGTATTGCACAGTAAATAATTGCACATATAGAGCATCACATTAAGAAAAACTGAAATAAGCAAGACATACTGCAAACAACCAGATATAGCAATTAAAACTGGACATCTTCTCACTACACTACAAAAGGGACTCGACAAAACAAATCATGGGTTTCCCCCTGTGAAGAGGCACGACAAAACAAATCATGGGTTTCCTCACTTGTCATAGATGGGCTCATTCCCGTGGGAAGAGCACGAACCGTGGATGCGCTCTATGTTGTCGCAGATGGGCTCCTTCCCCTTGGAAGAGCACGGATGTAGGGTGCCCTCCCTGATGTCAAAGACGGGCGCTTTCCCCTTGGAAGAGAAGATGGGCTCTGTCCCCTTGGAAGGGCTGGAGAGAGTGCCCTCCTCGTGGTCGTCGTCGATGAGGTCTGACTTGGAAGCTGTGGATCCCAAGCCAGCATCGCAGAACGTGTCCTTCAAAAATGACAAAAGGGGCTCGATGGCGATGTAGAATGGCAAATTGTTGACAGCGAGCTAGAGGAGATCAGCAGCGGGGCCATGAATGAGATCGACGGCGGTTAAACCCAAGGGGTTGGGGGTGGGCCACATAACCTGTGACAGCCCGCCTCAGCCGTCGCTGTCGATGACCCTGATGTCGTAGCCGGCGGGAAACACATGCCCGCATACTCTAGCCCGCTACTTGAGTGCCTGCCGCGAGTAATGGTCGTCAGCTTCCTCGGCGATGTCGGGCGAAGAGACCGCTATACACCTCTTTTGGGCCAGTCGCTCCTCGAGCTCCACGGGAAGCGTAGTCGGGCTTAGGCTGCGACGCTCTGGAGTTGGGGATGGGGATGGGGATCTGTGGGAAAAGGGTCGTTTGGCAGGCGTCATCTAAGAAACTCGGGGCGGCCTTGGTATGGAGATCCGTGGGTAAGCTGCACGGGCAAATCGGCAGATGTTGACAATGGAGGCCTTGCGGCGGCGGCAGCAGCAGCAGCGGGGACCTTGCTAGGGTTTCGAGCGAGGGAGGGGTGTGTGTGTGTGCATGCCCGAGGACATTTTGGGGTGTGTGTGTGTGTGTGTCTTGTGTGTGTGGAGGGGGGTGTTTGAGGAAATGATGCGGGTAATGAAAAGTTTACTACGCGGGAGTCAAACGCGGTAGTGAAATGCCGAGCTATTGAAATTTTTGATGATTGTGCATCGCACACGGTTCGGAGATAACAACCGTGTGTTATGAAACGGAAAAACCCTCGAGGCGGGCAGGTATTTTCTAGGGATGTAGGCGGGATTGGGAACAAGAAACATCGCACACGGTCTGGAGATGACAACCGTGTGTTATGAAACAGAAAAACCCTCGAGGCGGGCAGATATTTTTGAGAGGGGGAGTCTCGTGGATCCCAATGTACCGTGCAGATGTGTGTGTGATAGGGGCACCGGCGTGGCACACGGTCAGTTTGAGTGAACCGTGTCTGTTGCGTCATCCGACTTGTCTAATGTTCACAAATTTGGTGAAAAATGATGTGGGAGAGGGTCAAAACAAGAACACACTTGCATGTGGACCAAATTTATGTATCAAAAGGGTGGTTTGATTTTCAAATACCAAATGCAACTTCGATGTGGCACCTCTCTTGCAAAGCACATGGTATTTCTTGCCCCCACCCCCTCATGTCGGCACGAATTGGGAATCCTATGCTATGAATGCATGCCCCCTCCCCCCAACCAAGGTTCACCTAGCAAAGTGCGAAGTAGCTTGCAGCCCCCCTCCTCCCTCGGGTCGGCACGAAGGGAATCCTAAGCTATGAATGCATGCCCCCCAACCGAGGTTCATTCACCTCGCAAAGTGCAAAGTAGCTAGCAGCCTCCCTCCCTCGTGTCGGCACGAAGGGAATCCTAAGTTATGAAT
>NC_041392.1:443768496-443816973 GCF_002162155.2 Triticum dicoccoides
GAAGGGGATCCTAAGGTATGAATACATGCCCCCCAACCGAGGTTCACCTAGCAAAGTGTGAAGTAGCTAGGATCCCCCTCCCTCGTGTCGGCACGAAGGGAATCCTAAGCTATGAATGCATGCCCCCCCAATCGAGGTTCACCTAGCAAAGTGCGAAGTAGCTAGCAGCCCACCTGAAGGAAATATGCCCTGGAGGCAATAATAAAGTTGTTATTTATATTTCCTTATATCATGATAAATGTTTATTATTCATGCTAGAATTGTATTAACCGGAAAATTAGTACAAGTGTGAATACATAGACGAACTGAGTGTCACTAGTTTGCCTCTACTTGACTAGCTCATTGAATCAATGATGGTTATGTTTCCTAACCATAGACAAGAGTTGTCATTTGATTAATGGGATCACATCGTTAGAGAATGATGTGATTGACTTAACCGATCCGTTAGCTTAGCACGATGATCATTTAGTTTGTTGCTATTGCTTTCTCCATAACTATACATGTTCCTATGACTATGAGATCATGCAACTCCCGAATACCGGAGGAACACTTTGTGTGCTACTAAACGTCACAACGTAACTGGGTGATTATAAAGGTGTTCTACAGGTGTATCCGATGGTGTTTGTTTGTGGCACCCCGGCTCAGAGCAACCGGTTTACCATGCATTGCCAGCCCAGAGACCCTGTCTTCTGGCAACACACAACATATTGGTACAGAAAACAACCGCTTTATTGATGCTAGCGGATTAAAGTTTATATTACAACAGGTAACGAGGCCAAGCGGCACACACGGTGTGGCTGATCAATATGTACATTATTTAGTGAACATAGAGGGGCCTCGATCATAACAACTATGCGGTAGCGGAACAACGTCATAGCGGAACTCCATAGCACAGGGACACCGATGTGGACACGATCTAGACTCGGACAACACTCCTTTCCAACGAGACTTTCCTGAAATCTGGCATGACACGCCAGGTCAGTACATTGAATGTACTTGCAAGCTCACAACAAACATAAACATAATGGCAAACAATATCATGATAATTAACCAATTATTAATAATGCAACAATATAGCCAACATGCTGTGATCATGCTCTTGAGAAAAAAATCTCTCGGACTGGCTTACCAACGGTGGTCGCTCTTGGATCACAAACGTACCAACCTCAAACTAGGGATATCTCGTGATCTTTTTGGCGACCACAACCACGACTAATATTTGGTCTCAAACGGTGATCCTTCCGGCGATCACAACCACGACCAACACTTGGTCTCAAACAACAAGATGACCTTCCTGCCATCATCAACAGTGCAAAGTTCATAACTTAGTGTGCAAGATTTATTAAACATTGACCCATGGTGTGACCTACTTTTGAGCGTGTCCGTAACCATGGACTCGGCTAACGATAGATTAATACACTCTGCACAGGTAGCACACTTTACCCACACCACGGAACCCATGGCCTCGCACTCCCATTCGGGTGGACCAGCGGCATTCCAACGAAACCCCTCCATTGTCATGACACTCTCCCGGCCACTCTGACTCACTCCCCACTGGGCTGTCCTGGGTGGCCTCGTGTCTACCAAAGACACAACAACCACCGTCGTGGCCAAAACATAAACTGTCCCACACGGGGACACGGTACCAAAAATCTCAACAACGGGCACACAAGGTTATGTCTGCTTACCGGGCCAGGTCATTCGTCTCCAATGTATCTACTTTTCCAAACACTTTTTCCCTTGTTTTGGACTCTAACTTGCATGATTTGAATGGAACTAACCCGGACTGACGCTGTTTTCAGCAGAATTACCATGGTGTTATTTATGTGCAGGAGCAAACGTTCTCTGAATGACCTGAAACTTCATGGAGCCACTTTTCAGAAAGTAACAAAAATACCCGCCAAAGATGATGGCCAGGGTGCCCACCGTCTATCCACAAGGGTGGGGGCGCGCCTACCCTCCTAGGGCGCGCCCCTTACCTCGTGGGCCCCCTGTTGCCTCTCCGACTCCAACTCCACCTCCATATATTGAGTTTGAGGGAGAAAAAAATCAGAGAGAAGAAATCATCGCGTTTTACGATACGGAGACGCTGCCCAGCCCTAAAACCTCTCGGGAGGGCTGATCTGGAGTCCATTCGGGGCTCCGGAGAGGGCAATCCGTCGCCATCATCATCATCAACCATCCTCCATCACCAATTTCATGATGCTCACCGGCGTGCGTGAGTAATTCTATCGTAGGCTTTCTGATGGTGATGGGTTGGATGAGATTTATCATGTAATCGAGTTAGTTTTGTTAGGGTTTGATCCCTAGTATCCACTATGTTTTGAGATTGATGTTGCTATGACTTTGCTATGCTTAATGCTTGTCACTAGGGCCCGAGTGCCATGATTTCAGATCTGAACCTATTATGTTTTCATGAATATATGAGTGTTCTTGATCCTATCTTGCAAGTCTATAGTCACCTATTATGTGTTAAGATCTGTTAACCCCGAAGTGACAATAATCGGGATACTTACCGGTGATGATCGTAGTTTGAGGAGTTCATGTATTCACTATGTGTTAATGCTTTGTTCCGGTTCTCTATTAAAAGGAGGCCTTAATATCCCTTAGTTTCCGTAAGGACCCCGCTGCCACGGGAGGGTAGGACAAAAGATGTCATGCAAGTTCTTTTCCATAAGCACATATATGCCTACATTATAGCGCTATATTCGGAATACATGCCTACATTATATCAATGAACTGGAGCTAGTTCCGTGTCACCCTAGGTTATGACTGTTACATGATGAACCGCATCCGGCATAATTCTCCATCACCGATCCATTGCCTACGAGCTTTCCATATAGTTCTTCGCTTATTTACTTTTCCATTGCTATTGCTATCATCACTACAAAATACCAAACACATTGCTTTTACTACTGTTACCTTTTGCTACCGTTACCACTACTGTCATATTACCTTGCTACTAAACACTTTGCTGCAGATATTAAGTTTCCAGGTGTGGTTGAATTGACAACTCAGCTGCTAATACTTGAGAATATTCTTTGGCTCCCCTTGTGTCGAATCAATAAATTTGGGTTGAATACTCTACCCTCAAAAACTGTTGCGATCCCCTATACTTGTGGGTTATCAAGACTATTTTCTAGCGCCGTTGCCGGGGAGCATAGCTCTATTCTTCGAGTCACTTGGGATATATATCTGCTTATCATTATGAAGAACTTGAGAGATCCAAAAACCAAGATCTATCCCTCAACTACGAGGGGAGGTAAGGAACTGCCATCTAGCTCTGCACTTGATTCACCTTCTGTTATGAGTAAGTTTGCGACACCTACACCTGCTTCTGCTATTCGTTCTGATATGTCGCATGTTATTGATGATGCCACTTCTGCTATGCATGATACTTATGATGAAACTACCTCTATGCCTGATACTACTGTGCCACTTAGTGATTTTCTTGATGAATAACTTGCTAGGGCTAGAGAAATTGAAAATATTGAATCTGATGATACTGATGAAAGTGATGATGAAGAATCACTTGTTATTCCTAAGGGTTATTTATTTGATCAAGAAGCTTCTTTAGCTATTTTAGCTTGCAAAAATAGAACTGAACTCAAAAGATTATTGACTAAATGGAGTAAGCAATCTCTGAATGCTAGAATGAAACCTGACCCTGCTTTTGCTACTTCAACTATCTTTGTTACTGATAAGGATTATGAATTCTCTGTTGATCCTGATATAATTACTCTGGTTGAATCTGATCCTTTTCATGGTCATGAATCTGAAACTGTTGTGGCACATCTTACTAAATTGAATGATATAGCTACCCTGTTCACTAATGATGAGAGAACTCGCTACTTTTATATCCTTAAAATATTTCCATTCTCATTAAAGGGTGATGCTAAGATATGGTTTAATTCTCTTGATCCTGGTTGTGTGCATAGTCCCCAGGATATGATTTATTACTTCTCTGCTAAATATTTCCCTGCTCATAAGAAACAAGCTGCTTTAAGGGATATATATAATTTTGTGCAAATTAAAGAAGAGAGCCTCCCACAAGCTTGGGGGAGGCTTCTCCAATTACTTAATGCTTTGCCTGATCATCCTCTTAAGAAAAATGAAATACTTGATATCTTTTATAATGGACTAACCGATGCCTCCAGAGATTACCTGGATAGTTGTGCTGGTTCTGTTTTCAGGGAAAGAACACGGGATGAAGTTGAAATTCTATTGAATAATATGTTGACAAATGAAAATAATTGGACACCTCCGGAGCCAATTCCTGAGCCTATTCCTAAACCAACTCCGAAGAAGAGGGGTATTCTATTTCTCAGTCCCGAAGATATGCAAGAGGCAAAGAAATCTATGAAAGAAAAAGGTATTAAAGCTGAAGATGTTAAGAATTTACCTCCTATTGAAGAAATACATGGTCTTAATTTACCGCCTGTTGAAGAAACATATAATCTTAATCCTTTATCTATTGAAGAAACTCATGGTCTTGATAACCCGACACAGGTAGTAAAGGTAAATTCTCTCTATAGATATGATAAAGCTGTAATCCCATTTACTAAATTTGCTAGCCCATGCTTAGATGAGTTTGATAAATTTATGGCTAAGCAAGAAGATTTTAATGCTTATTTTGGTAGACAATTGAGATACAATTCAAATATGCTTGAACACTTGGGTGATTATATGGCTAATGTCAAAGGTGAACTTAAACTTATTAGTAAACATGCTTCTATGGTGACCACTCAAGTAGAACAAGTACTTAAATCTCAAAATGATTTGCTCAATGAATTGAATAGTAAGAATAATGATAATGATGTTAGAGTTATGACTAGAGGTGGTATAATAACTCAGGAACCTTTGTATCCTGAAGGCCATCCTAAGAGAATTGAGCAAAATTCTCAGAGAAATAATATAGATGCACCTAGTTCTTCTAAAAAGAAGAAAAAGAAAAATGATAGGACTTTGCATGCTTCTAGTGACCCTATTGTTGAAACACCTGAGAATCCAAATGATATTTCTATTTCTGATGCTGAAACACAATCTGGTAATGAACCTGAAACTAGTAATAATGTTAATAATAATGTTCATGATGATGCTCCACCTAGTAATGATAATGATATAGAAATTGAACCTGCTGTTGATCTTGATAACCCACTGTCGGTGTCAAAACCGGCGGATCTCGGGTAGTGGGTCCCGGACTGTGCGTCTAGGATCGATGGTAACAGGAGGCAGGGGACATGATGTTTACCCAGGTTCGGGCCCTCTTGATGGAGGTAATACCCTACATCCTGCTTGATTGATATTGATGATATGAGTGTTACAAGAGTTGATCTACCACGAGATCATAGAGGCTAAAACCCTAGAAGCTAGCCTATGGTATGATTGTTGTATATATCATATATGATCTATCGACTAGCCTGGCCTCGGTTTATATAATGCACCAGAGGCCTAGGATAACAAGAGTCCTAGCCGAATACGCCGGTGGGGAGAAGTCCTTGTCTTGATCGCTAAGTCTTGTGGAATCTTCCTTGTATGCGGCAGCTGTCCGAACTGGCCCATGAGTATACGGCCACGGGGGTCCTCGGCCCAATCTATCAGATCGGGAGATGACGTGCTGAGTACCCCCTAGTCCAGGACACCGTCAGTAGCCCCCTGAACCGGTCTTCAAGTTAGGGACGCTCCTCGATTCTTCTGAACTGTTCTTCATCTTCGGTTGACGGTCTTGAAAACTGGTTCAACAAATCTTCTCATCTTCAATCTTGAGGATCACCGAAATGCACTCGACGAGTTTACACGTCGGGTATCCGAGGAGCCCCTTTAAGTTTCCGGCCTTTATCAATGCCTTGTTATTTTTATGCCACACCTCGGGTTTGAAGTTGTTCCCGGGCGGCAGCGTCCTGTTGCGTCCGAGCTCCAACGCCAGACTGTATTCGAGGTATCTTTTGCAACCGAGCACCAACACCAGACCGCTTCCCAGCTCTAACGCCGGAATGTATCCGAGCTCCAACGCCGGACTATGTATCCGAGCTCCAACGCCGGACTGTATATCCGAGCTCCAACGCCAGACTGTATCCGAGCTCCAACGCCGGACTATATCCGAGGTGTCGTAAATCACCTTGGTTCAAAGAAGTTTGAAGGAGTTTAGCCGAGCTTAATGCCGGAAATGCCCTCTATGGAGCCAGCCACTAGCGCCCAAGCTTTACGCCGGCTGCTTCCGAGGTGGTGCACCACCCCGACTATGGGCCGATTTTTTGTCAATATTTTTTATTGGTGCAATTTATTCTCTGCCAAGATATACCAGTAGCCCTCAAGGTGTGTATCGGTCTAAAAGCCGAGATGCACCTGAAGGATGACGTAAGACCGCTGATTCCAGTAGTCGCTGAGACTCAGGTTGATTTGCAAAATCGGCCTAAGGATCAAGTCCTAGCTCGGCAGAATACTTCGGGACATGAAAAGCGGCGTGCTCAGTCCTCGAGACTCAAGTTGGGTGCGGCCGACCAACCTGAGGATCAAAATCTCCTCGGAAACTGTATTGCACTTAAAATTTTCTGCATTGAACAGGCAATGCAGTAGCCCCCGAGACACTGGTCGGGTGGCAACACCAGATCAGGGGATCGATGTGCCCCTTTAATATTTGTAAATAATAAGGCCGAAGCCCAGTAGCCCCCGAGCCTTAATGCGGGCACGGGTGGCCGAATTAAGGATCGATATCCATAGTAAAATCACAAATTATGTGTAATGACTCTATGTATCCAAGTACTTTACGTCATTAATGCTCGGATCCGCATTGTACAAAACTTTGTTGACCGACCATCGGCTTCCACCTCCTCGGCCAGTAGCCGAAGAGTGTTTGTCCTACTTTATAAAGCCTTTATGAGGGCAAAGATTTACAACAAACAAGGCAATCTGGCCATACGGTTTTATGAACAAAGGTACGCAGAGAGATATGTTATATTACTGTTTAACAGAAGAAATGTCTTCCAAAGAAAATAGTCCCGCTATCGGTTCCTTTCTTTGGGTTGTCATGCTAATAGCCCCCGTAGTGTTCGGCGACAGTCGAGGTCAAGCCATAAACACTTCGGCCAATGTTATGAACGGCCCATCATTTTACATAGTCATCGGATCGCTGACCAGTTTACGCTTATTGTGACAGTCAGTTTTCGGCTTTCTCCCCTGAGGTGCTTGACCATGCGAGCTGGAAGCACAATCGCGGTGGTTCTCCCTTTGCACACCTAGCTGAACAAAGCGGAACGTAGGAGGAAAGCACAAGAGCCGGGCAACCCAACTATTGACCGAAGACACAATTCGAAACCGATGCATATATAGCAATATCCGAGAATGTTTTTGCTGGATCCCTAAAGGTGTCCAGCGTTGCACTGCGAGGCTAATGCTGGAAGAGCAAAAATAGTTTAAAAGTGCCAAAAAGCTTGGAAAACCAAGAAACGTCAGTAAAAACATGACGTCCGAACAAGAGAAAGTGTTCGGTGCCAATCCGAAAATTGGTCTTAGAAAAAGGAAGTGCTTCTGTCGTGCTTTAACATGATATATCCTATCTCAAGACTTCAAGCGGGTTAGCCTATGGCTTCAACCTCCTATCCCGAGGGCGGAGTACTTCTCATTAGGCCAGTTTAGCAAACTAAACTCTAGCGGCTTGGAGAGAGAAATTAGGCTCCCCGGCTAGTGACCGCACACTCGCCTCGAAAAAAGGAGTGATAAATAATAATAATAAAACTTTGCAACGACTAAGAAGAAGAACACTTATTATAAAACGGCTCAAATAAATTTAAGAGCCCCCAAGTGACTTGAGTAAAAGAATGATTCCATGTACCGAAGTACTTATATCATATCTATGTTCAACCAAACTTTAAACGCGTCTTAACCGACCGTCAGCTTCTCCCTCTTCGGTCAAGGACCAAAAAGTGTTATGTAGTCCATCGGTCGAGAATATCGATGGTGTTTCCAATAACCAGGCAATCAGGCCATAAGGCTGTAACAGACAAAGTGCGCTCAGGGAACTTATGCTATATTACCGTGAAGTGTAAGAAGCATCTTCGAAGAAAATAGTACCCCCACCGATACCTTTCTTCGGTGCTCATTGTTATTATGAGACTTGTGCAATAGATTTTTGTACTCATGAGTTCCGTTGTGTGCCGACCATCATTGAATAACTATAAGAGCGCTAGCTTTCGGCTTCACCCAGTCTGAGGTCTGGCTCGGGTGACCCGATCGTGACAATCGCAGAGGTGCTCCCTTTACTCCCTAGCCGAACAATCGGGAACGTAGGGGTAAACACAGGAGCGAGGCAACCCATCTTGCAAATCGCTTAAGTCAATGTGGTGCATATTGTGGCATAATACACGAACAAGGAACGAAGCCGTACAAGTATAATCATATGCAACAAGAAAAGCTTCATAAAGGAAGCCCCCAAGTAAATGGGGTATTTGAATTTATGCGTCACAAACAAAGTTTGGACAAGGAAATTTTTTAGAAGCAACTTTTTTCCAAAAAAGTATAATGCTTGGTCGAACCGAACGCAAGTTAGAAATTAAAGCTTTGAGCATGAAAGCGACTTAGCTGGTTAATGTGTTCGGTATTGATGGCGCGGTCCGAGCTTGATGCGGGACAAGGTTCCATCCCCCAAGCCGGTCCCGAGGTGGCAGAGCAGAGAGCTCGACACGCCGAAGTGGTGACATAGGACGGTCGATGTAGACCGGCAGAGTGACGCCGAAGTCCCCGGATCATTTCCCTGTGCACAAAAATAGTGCAAACGGGAGATAATAGTAATGATGATAATTAAAAAAAATCGTTGCATAATAAATAATTTATGCAAAGTGAGTAATAAAAGAAATATGGCTTGGCGCCGAAGTCAAAGCACCAATGTCGATGCAAGGCATCGGTGTGATGCGGTAATGGCATGGCAAAGCCTGAATTCACAAGTCGGTCCAAGTTCCGGATGCGACATTCGCCGGAATATGTACGGAAACTGACCGAACCACCACGCGACCGTTGTTAATGAGGTCATCATTTGATAGACCTGTGTACATATGATGGGCAAACCAGAGTAATAATTCCTTGGGAAAAATGAACCCAAACAAGCAAAAAATACTGAGATTAATAGCACCTGGTTTATTTGTTGTAGCAATCCGAAGGAAGGTGATTCCCAAAATTGGGACTCGCTCCGCACACCCATTGCCTGATGGGCGATAAAACGACGGCATGGCAATGCTGGTAAAGGTTGGCTCGCCGAGGCAAAGCCATCGACCCATCTAACGTGATGGAGTTGGTTGGCTAGTGACGCCGAAGTGTCCGAAGTAGGTTGATGAAGAGATGGCAAAGCCCCCAGTCCAGCCGAGATGTCGAAGCCTCGATGTCAGCCGATTAGTCGAAGTAGGTCGGCGTGATGGACACCAGCTTGAAGAAGCAATAGTGAGGCCCTATCGATGCAGGTCGTGACGTGGTCGATGCCGGCTTGATGAAGCGACCGTGCGGCGATGCCGGTATGCCCGCTCCGTGTAATCTGTGGGGCGGCGCTGTTGGTGATGATTTACCCTTCGTGATGCCGGACTCTTGTTCGGCTCGCCAAGATGATGATCCGAAGAAGTTGAGCTCGGCTCAACAAAGTGACGCCGTGTCTAGCGCAGCTCGGCAGCCGTGGAGTAATATTGCCGGACTGGTTTGACACCAGCATGATGTTGAAGATCATGTTCAAAAGATCTTAAAGTTAGTGGGATGTGTTCGGCAACAAAACACAATACCCCATACAAAACTTCCTTCAAAAGGGATGTCCAAAACCCCGTTCATAAAAAAGATGAACTCGGGTCGGATTCATTTTCGCGCAGAAAACAGATCCGAAAAGTGATGCACTAATTAGAAGGTTACCGGAGTTTGGACGGTCGGATCAAGCTGAAATTTTGAGGGGTGGTAGATATAGGAATTCCGCAGCCGATCAACGGTTGGATCTTCCAAAGGACGTACGAGCTAGAATCTGGACACCACGCCCTAAACTCATCCAAATTCCCGCCCATATTTGATAGGGCTCCGGTATATTGTGGATTGCCAGAGATTCCTCCATCGGAACTCGACGAAATTTTCCAGGGTTGTTGTAGACTCAATTCCGCACAATTCCACCAAAATGATCGTCAAAGCGATACTCAAGGTGGTGGTGGCAGATACGAGTTCGCTGTCCAGAAAAACAGCACGGTCGCTTGAGGGCAATGTTGACGTTGAGCCCCCGAGCTCCATAGATGATTCCTCCATGATCTTGATAGAGATCGGAGTTGATGTTTGATGAAGGCCCTCGTCCGGACATGGTGATCCGAACACGGGGCGCAATTCTTGGTCGAACCAAGGTGACCAGTCGAGCTAGTGACGAAGATGCCGAAGTTGCAGTTGATCTACAGGCGAGCCATCGATCCTTTTGTCGATCACACAGCGGAGCTCTCAATGAAAGCACCAATGTCGGTGTCAAAACCGGCGGATCTCGGGTAGTGGGCCCCGAACTGTGCGTCTAGGATAGATGGTAACAGGAGGCAGGGGACACGATGTTTACCTAGGTTCGGGCCCTCTTGGTGGAGGTAATACCCTACGTCCTGCTTGATTGATATTGATGATATGAGTGTTACAAGAGTTGATCTACCACGAGATCATAGAGGCTAAAACCCTAGAAGCTAGCCTATGGTATGATTGTTGTATATATCGTATATGATCTATCGACTAGCCTGGCCTCGGCTTATGTAATGCACCAGAGGCCTAGGATAACAAGAGTCCTAGCCGAATACGCCGGTGGGGAGAAGTCCTTGTCTTGATCGCCAAGTCTTGTGGAATCTTCCTTGTATGCGGCAGCTGTCCGAACTGGCCCATGAGTATACGGCCACGGGGGTCCTCGGCCCAATCTATCAGATCGGGAGATGACGTGTTGAGTACCCCCTAGTCCAGGACACCGTCACCCACAATCAAAGAATCAACGTTATATTAAGAAAGACTTTGTTTCTAGGAAACATGGTAAAGAAACAGAGCCTTGGGTTCAGAAACCCATGCCTTTTCCTCCCAAACCATCGAATAAAAAGGATGGTGAGGATTTTGAGCGCTTTGCTGAAATGATTAGACCTATCTATTTGCGTATGCAATTAAGTAATGTGCTCAAAACCAATCCTTATGCTAAGTATATGAAATATATTATTACAAATAAAAGAAAGATACCAGAAGCTGAAATTTCCACCATGCTTGCTAATTATACATTTAAGGGTGGAATACCAAAGAAACATGGAGATCCAGGAGTACCCACTATACCATGCTCTATTAAAAGAAATTATGTTAAAACTGCTTTATGTGATCTTGGAGCCGGTGTTAGTGTTATGCCTCTCTCTTTATATCGTAGACTTGATTTGAATAAATTGACACCTACTGAAATATCTTTGCAAATGGCTGATAAATCAACTGCTATACATGTCGATATTTGTGAGGATGTGCCTATTGTAGTTGCAAACGTTACTATTTTAGCGGACTTTGTTATTCTTGATATTCCCGAGGACGATAGTATGTCTATTATACTTGGAAGACCCTTTTTGAATACTGCAGGGGCTGTTATTGATTGCACTAAAGGCAATGTCACTTTTCATGTTAATGGTAATGAGCATATGGTACACTTTCCAAGGAAACAACCTCAAGTTCATAGTATGAACTCTATTGGAAAAATTCCATTGACTATATTTGGAGGTTTTGAATTCCCTCTTCCTACTGTCAAGAAGAAATATGATATTCTTATTATTGGGGATGTGCATATCCCCGTTGAGGTAACATAGTGTTATTCGAAATTTCCCCGGTTCCATGTTATTCGGAATGAGTTCGTTAACAAGACTTGATCAACCTTGTTAGTGGATTCCTATTGATGATCATGAGATGGATGAAACTAGAAGGCACAACCTTCTGTACCCCACTTTTACTTTCTGTTATTTATATTAAATAAAATAAAAATAAATATTTTTCTGTCTGTTATCCGATTATCCTTGCAATATAAAAATACCTTGAAAATAAAAGTTGTCCAAATGCCCTGAAATTTAAATATGATTTTTTTCTAGAATATTTGAGGATTTATGGAACTGAGAACACACCAGGGGGGCAACCACCTGCCCACGAGGGTGGAGGGCGCTCCTACCCCTCTAGGGCGCGCCCCTGCCTCGTGGGCCCACGGTGGCCCTCCTCCACTTATTCTTTCACCCACACACTCCTTCTTCCTCCCCTAAACACGATTTTCCAGCTCAAACCCGAGTCCAAGCTCGTTTTGGTGCCATTTTCGATCTCCTTGCTCAAAGAACCTCTCACAAAACTGCTTGGGGAGATTGTTCTTTGGTATGTGACTCCTCCATTGGTCCAATTAGTTTTTGTTCTAGTGCTTTATTCATTGCAAATTTTTGCTGCTTAGGTGACCCTGTTCTTGAGCTTGCATGTCAAATTTATATGGTACCAAGTAGTTTTGATGCATGATATAGGCCCTAGGCACTTGTAGGAGTAGTTGCTATCAATATTATTGAGTTTGGTTTACTTTTATTTTGAAGTTACTAAAAAATTTCAGAATTTTTCAGAGGAAGAAAAATGCTTAGGAAAATGTTCCAAGGTGGTTCTTCAAGGAAGCAAGGACCCAGGCTTGCAATGCGTGATGCTGATGACGAACCACCAAGAGACGCTCTAGTGCGTCCTTGTGAATGTCCCTCTGAGAACTTTATGGATCGAGTGGGAATTAAAGAAGAATTCAACACATATTTGCGTAATGCTGATCTCGTGAGTTTCGAGGAAGAGAAGTGCAGCCAGTATCACAACCTCACTAGTACCTTTGTGAGGAGGTTTGAATTTTCAACTTCACGTAATTCTCTAACTGTCCTGTTTGATCTTTATGATAAATCTTACAGTATGGACTTAGAGGATTTTACCACTGCATGCAAACTTCCACAATGGGGTAGTATAAGGGATCCTCGCAAATCTAAATTTAGAGATTTTCTTGCTAGCATAACTGTGGGAGAATCTAGAGATATTACACAAGCTACCATAGGGAGCATTCACTTTCCTGCTATACATTATATTGCTCTCTTCATAGGTAGATGCATTAATGGTAAATATGAGGCATGTCACATGTGTGTCCCCGATCTTAGTATTCTTAGGAGTGCTGTGTTAGGGGACAAATCATATAATTTGGGAGCCATTGTTGCACGTCGGTTGCATCTTAATAGATTTAATGGAGATTTCTTTGGTGGAATTTATGCAAGCCGTGTAGCTAATTTTCTTGGTATAGACATACGCGAAGATGATATTGAATTACCTCCTACTTATCTAGATTTTAATGCTATGGTTCACCATCAGTTTGTCGAGAGGAATGAATCGCCTCTTCAGTATCGACTAATCTTTGACAGATGTCGTGCTGTCCGTATTACTCTCCCTGCTCTTGCCTTCTTTGATTATCAAGCAAGAGGAGGATATACTATTACCAGAGAGAAGGCAGATGAGTACGAGAGGAGAGAGGAGGCTGCTCGTCACCACGTTGCAGCTCAGCAGGCGATAGCTGCTGCATCGTAGTATGACCCCAACTACTATTATGGATATCCGCCAGCCTAGCCGTGGCCATAGACCAACTTAGGCCAAAATCCTAAGCTTGGGGGAGTACGTATTTCCCACCGACATTACATTTATGCTCACACACTCATTGCTAGATGTCGGTGCTCATACTTTTTCATTGTATCATCCATGCTAGTTTATTTTCCTTTTTATGCTTTCTTCTTGTATGTTTAATGAACCTTAAGAAAAACCAAAAAATTAGTTGTAGCTTTTAATTAGTTTACTTTCCATGCTTGTAGTAGTAATTAAAAATAAAACCCAAAAAGATTTCCTGTTCTTCTTTTGCTTGTTGGGAGCTTTCCGGTGTAAATAGTTTTATTTCTTTTCTTTTCTTTGGGGGTCGATAGGAGAAGACCATGATTAAATTGTTGAAGTAGCTCTTATATGCATTATTGTTAATCTAAAAAAAGAGCCCACATTGCCTTGTCTTCTCCTGTTTATTTAATGCTTGCAGATTCCAACTTAGTCCAATGTGAAAGGATCGAGATGGACCTAGAGGGGGGGGGGTGAATAGGTACAACTACAAATTTTAATTGTTACTTAACAATTTTTTGGCAATAATGCGGAATGTGAAAGTGAGCCTAACAATTGCAAGTGAAGTACTAAGTACTAAGCAGGTAACACAAGTAGTAACTAGGCAAATACAAAGTGATGAAGTAAGTGCTAAGAGACAAGTAACCACAAGTAGAGAGTTAGGGTTAGGGATAACCGCCACTCCGGGAGACGAGGATGTATGATGATGTTCACTTCCTTGGAGGGAAGCTACGTCACCGTTAGAGAGGTGGATGTTACCACGAAGGCACACCAACGCCACAAAGGCTCACCCTATTCTCCCTTTGAGACAACACCACGAAGGCGTTTCTAAACCACTAGTGGTAGACCTTGGGGTGGTCTCCAAACCCTCACAAACTTTTCGGGGGTAATCACAAAGATCGATTCCTCTCCGAAAGACTCCTACCGCCTAGGAGTCTCCAACCTCCAAGAGTAACAAGATCGATGGGGAAAAGCTCAACACTTTCTCAAATCACAAATTCCTTTGGTGCAAAGATGGAGAAGGGGTGGATCTATCACTTGATTGGACAACTTCTCTCGAATGCTCTCAAATTCGTTGGGGATCTAAGATTTGGTGTGGAGGTGTAAGAGAGAGAGTGAGATGTGTTCTAGGGTTTGTTCAAGAGTGAATAGTCGACCCTCTCCCGTGGGGAAGAAGGGCTATATATAGTGTGAGCTTAAATATGGCCGTTGTAGTGCAAGTGAACGGGCATGCTGGACATCCGGGCTAGGGGCCGGACATCCGGCCTGGCAAGCCACATGAAGAGCAAGACAGAACCAGAGCAGGAAACAGAGGGGCCGGACATCCGGGGGTCAAGCCCGTACATCCGGCATAACAGGAGAGCCCGGACATCCGAAAGATAGCCGGACATCCGGGGAGCCCACAAGTGTTTATAGAAACATATCAGTTTTACGGCAGTAAGGGGCCGGACATCCGGGATAGGGCCCGGACATCCGGTGAGACAGGAGGGCCCGGAAATCCGGCGAACATCCAGACATCCGGCGTAAAATAGACAACCTTCTGGAAAGGAAAACGGCACGAGCCAGATATCCAGGGCATGAGCCGGACATCCGGGGAGCAGCCCGGACATCCGGCACGAGGCCCGGACATCCGGCGCTCCCAGAGACAGAAAGTTTTAGAGTTAAGATGGGATGAAAAAAGCTATAAACAGGAGTATTTTTTGACTCGAGCAAGTCCGTTACGAACCCAATCGATCCCCTCTTAATAGTGCGGGATCCTATACTCAAGGAAATAAAATGTAACATCATTTTAGCACTTCATCCTTGAGAGAACCCACTTCGTATGCTCTTGATCCACACGCAATTTGACGAACCAGGGACCAACACCTGAGATTACTTGACAACCATTGTTAGTCCCCTACATGTAGATTGTCATTAACATCAAAAATATAATATAAGGGCATGATTGCACTTTCAATCTCCCCCTTTTTGTTTGTTGATGACAATCATACATGTAGTATCATAAATGTAATAATCTTAGCAATGACAATCATGAGAGCAAAAAGGATACAAAATAGTTACAATTTGCTTTTAGCTCCCCCTCATTGTGTGCATGCGATGAGTATATTAGAATGACCAACACAAAAATTCGTATGGTAGCATATGTAACACAAAGAGATACAAAAGTGAGAGACAAGCACATATGAAATCATCATAACTCATCAGATAGACTGAGAACATTTCATGGCCACACATTAACATAACATAGTCTCAGACGAACAAGTACCATTGGTAGCAACATAAAGTTGGAATAACATCTCGTAGCATGACCATATTCCTAAGATACTATTTCTCCCCCTTTGACAGCAACAAGTAAAAAAGGGGCGAAGAACTAAACAGGCTCAATCACTCCTAGCAGATGTCATCATCATCATCAAAGAACTCGGGGTACTCAGCACGAGATGGAAAGCCGAAAGTGGACGATGATGGAGCTGCGGGAAGAGGATCATCATCACTAACGGGACTCCCACGGTCACGGAGGCGTTGTTTTAGCTGATTCTTGGAGATGACTAGATGCTTCTGAACATCATGATTCTGCTGGCAGCTGAAAGTGATCGCCTTCATGATAGTAGACTGAGCCTTACCCAAGAATGATGCAAACCGGCGATGAGGAGCGGTCGAGGAAGATGGAACAGAAGAACCAGTGGGCTGAGTAGGAGCAGTTGTCCTCCCACCAGCAGACCTCCTAGGCTGAGGAGAAGCAGAAGCTACCACGCGCATATGAGGAGGAGGCTTCCAAATGGAGTGCACAGTTGGCTTAACCACCTCAAAGGGAGCAGTGTGATCAATCAGAGCCTGAATAAATGGAGCATGAGGGAACTGGCGTGTCTGAATGAAACTGCAAAGATGGATCTCATGCCAAATGAAGTTGGCTGTGTCCAGAGGCTCAGTGGGTTTCTCATGCATACGAACCATCAAGTCAATGCAATAGTTGCGAGCCCTCGATCGATCTCCCTTCTTAGGGTAGAGAGTGCGAAGCACACACTAACAGAGGATGAAGAAAGGAGCACGAAAGATGGATACCTCATTGACTGGATATGCTTTTTCTTCATCAGTGAGCTGAGAGGGAGGTTTTACAAGGGGCAAGCAAGCATCAATTCCTTTGGGCTTGTACTCTGGATCCATACTGTGGATGGAATGGCCAATACCGGAGAGACCCAAAATCTTAACAAACCTGTCATAGGTGATGCTCAGTGTGGTGTCATCGGTCATCCAAGTGAGAGTGTTGTCCGGACCAAAGAAACAGGTGGCATAGAACTGTAGGATGGCAGCATCACTCCAATCACACCTGAAGGTCATTGTGGGACCAAGAGTCATGTCATCAATGATCTTGACCGGATCGTTAGGGAACATGGCAGGATTATCACGTAGGAAGTTGAGATCCAAGTATGAGTGAGGAGCAAGGCCACGCCCATGGACAAAACTGGAATAGAGATCCTGCTGCATACGATTCCGGAACCGAGGATCTTCGACATCAGCCACCATCTCATATTGGTTGACATCTCGACGGAACTGAAGATATTGCCCCGCCCCCACAGTTGTGAAGTCGTGAGTGGGGCGACCTCCACTGTCAGGAAGCTCCATGGAGATGTGATGACCATGGGGAATGGGCATAGCAGAACCCTGGATGTCCGGCCCGTCGCCCGCAGTTGCATATGCCTGGGGAGGGGTGTGGGATTTGGGGGCATTTCCTCACTTCTTTTGTTCGTCTCCTCATCTCCCCTCATAGCCGCCGCCACCGGGCCATCACTCCGGTGCTACCCCGGCCATCTCCACCGACCTCCGGCCCCGATCTCCTGCTCACGGACACTTCTCCTCCCGATCTACTATTCTATCCAATCCATTTCTTGGGTTGTTGTGTGAATCCCTCGGGAGGGACCGGTGTATCGTGGGATTCACCACCGGAGTTCTTCATGGCTCGCACCAAGAACTGTGGTCCCAAGCGTCCCGAGGTGTCTTCTCGGGTTGATCGCCGTCAAGGCTCAACCGACTCCGATGAGCATGCTCGGCCTAAGAAGAAGAAGACCACCACCAAGAAGAAGAAGCGGGCACCTTCCACCAGTCCGTCAGCCTCGGATCCCGATGATGCGGGATGAAGTGCTAAAATTATGTTGCATTTTAGCACTTCATCCTTGAGAGAACCCACTTCGTATGCTCTTGATCCACACGCAATTTGACGAACCGGGGACCAACACCTAAGATTCACTTGACAACCATTGTTAGTCCCCTACATGTAGATTGTAATTAACATCAAAAACATAATATAATGTTTTCATTTTAGCACTTCATCCTTGAGAGAACCCACTTCGTATGCTCTTGATCCACACGCAATTTGACGAACCGGGAACCAACACCTGAGATTCACTTGACAACCATTGTTAGTCCCCTACATGTAGATTGTCATTAACATCAAAAACATAATATAAGGGCATGATTGCACTTTCACAGTGCACATGCACTATTATTATTATTCACATCATTCGATCGTGCAAGTGAAAGGCAATTATGTAGATATATGATGGACTGACTGAGATGAGAAAAGCTGGTGTGAACTCGACCTCTTTTGTTTTTGTAAATATGATTAGTTCATCATTCCTGATCCAGCCTATTATGAATAAACATGTTTGCAATGACAACTAGAGATCATAGTTTCTTATGCCATGCTTGATTAGCTATGAGTTATAATGGTTTACCTTGTGTGCCAACATGCTATTAAATGGTTATGATGTGGTATGATAGGGTGGTATCCTCCTCTGAATGATTTAAGTGACTTGACTTGGCACATGTTCACGCATGTAGTTGAAACAAAATCAACATAGCCTTCACGATATTTATGTTCATGGTGGATTATATCCTACTCATGCTTGTATTCAGTGTTGATTAATTTTAATGCATGTTCATGACTGTTGTCGCTCTCTAGCTGGTCGCTTCCCATTTTTTGCTAGGCTTCACCTGTACTAAGCGGGAATACTGCTTGTGCATCCAAATCCCTTAAACCCCAAAGTTATTCCACATGAGTCCACTATACCTACCTATATACGGTATCTACCTGCCGTCCCAAGTAAATTTGTATGTGCCAAACTCTAAACCTTCAAATAAATATCCTGTTTTGTATGCTCGAATAGCTCATTATCAACTAGGGATGTCTGTATCTTCCATGTTAGGCGGGTTATTCTCAAGAGGAGTGGACTCCGCTCCTCACTCACGAGATAAATGGCTGGTCACCGGGATGCCCAGTCCCATGCTTTATGCAAACTAAATCAAAATAATTGCAAACAAAACCCCCCCTGGGACTCTTGTTAGTTGGAGGCACTCGTTGTTTCGAGCAAGCCATGGATTGATGCTTGTGGTGGAAGGGGGAGTATAAAATTTACCATTCTATTTGGGAACCGCCTATAATGTGTGTAGCATGGAAGATATTGCCATCTCTTGGTTGTTATGTTGACAATGAAAGTATACTGCTCAAAATATTATTCACCTCTCTTTCAAAATCGAGCTCTGGCACCTCTACAAATCCCTACTTCCCTCTGCGAAGGGCCTATCTATTTAATTTTATGCTAAGTCATCATCCTCTTATTAAAAGGCATCAGTTAGAGAGCACCACTGTCATTTGCATTCATTACTGTTAGTTTACATTGGGTATGACTTGACTGGATCTCTTTTACCATGAATTACAATGTCTAGTCAGTCCTTGGTCTTTAAAGGTGCTCTGCATTTATGTTTTGCAGTCTCAGAAAGGGCTAGCGAGATACCACCTTGTTATATCATATTATGATTGTTTTGAGAAATTGTTGTCATCTGAGATTTATTATTATTGCCCGCTAGTTGACTATGCTATTGATATGAGTAAACTTGAGAACTATGCGTTATTGTGAATGTGGTTAGTTATAATCTTTGCTGAAAACTTGAATGCTGGCTTTACATATTTACAACAACAAGAGCAAACCGAGTTTGTAAAAGTTTTTCTTTATCACTTTCAGTTTGTCAACTGAATTGCTTGAGGACAAGCAAAGGTTTAAGCTTGGGGGAGTTGATACATCTCCAAGGTATCTACTTTTCCAAACACTTTTTCCCTTGTTTTGGACTCTAACTTGCATGATTTGAATGGAACTAACCCGGACTGACGCTGTTTTCAGCAGAATTACCATGGTGTTATTTATGTGCAGGAGGAAACGTTCTCGGAATGACCTGAATCTTCACGGAGCCACTTTTCAGAAAGTAAGAAAAATACCTGCCAAAGATGAAGGCCAGGGGTCCCACCGTCTCTCCATGAGGGTGGGGGCGCGCCTGCCCCCCTAGGGCGCCCCCTACCTCGTGGGCCCCCTGTTGCCTCTCCGACTCCAACTCCACCTCCATATATTGAGTTTCGAGGAGAAAAAAATCAAAGAGAAGAAATCATCGTATTTTACGATACGGAGCCGCCGCCAAGCCCTAAAACCTCTCGGGAGGGCAGTCCGTTCGGGGCTCCGGAGAGGGGAATCCGTCACCATCGTCATCATCAACCATCCTCCATCACCAATTTCATGATGCTCACCGCCGTGCGTGAGTAATTCCATCGTAGGCTTGCTGGACGGTGATGGGTGGGATGAGATCTATCATGTAATCGAGTTAGTTTTGTTAGGGTTTGATCCCTAGTATCCACTATGTTCTGAGATTGATGTTGCTATGACTTTTCTATGCTTAATGCTTGTCACTAGGGCCCGAGTGCCTTGATTTCAGATCTGAACCAATTATGTTTTCATCAATATATGAGTGTTCTTGATCCTATCTTGCAACTCTATAGTCACCTATTATGTGTTATGATCTGTTAACCCCGAAGTGACAATAATCGGGATACTTACTGGTGATGACCGTAGTTTGAGGAGTTCATGTATTCACTATGTGTTAATGCTTTGTTCCGGTTCTCTATTAAAAGGAGGCCTTAATATCCCTTAGTTTCTGTAAGGACCCCGCTGCCACCGGAGGGTAGGACAAAAGATGTCATGCAAGTTCTTTTCCATAAGCACGTATGACTATATTCGGAATACATGCCTACATTATATCAACGAACTGGAGCTAGTTCTGTGTCACCCTAGGTTATGACTGTTACCTGATGAACTGCATCCGGCATAATTCTCCATCACTGATCCATTGCCTACGAGCTTTCCATATATTGTTCTTTGCTTATTTACTTTTCGTTGCTATTGCTATCATCACTACAAAATACCAAAAACATTGCTTTTACTGCTGTTACCTTTTGCTACCATTACTACTACTATCACATTACCTTGCTACTAAACACTTTGTTGCAGATATTAAGTTTCTAGGTGTGGTTGAATTGACAACTCAGCTGCTAATACTTGACAATATTCTTTGGCTCCCCTTGTGTCGAATCAATAAATTTGGGTTGAATACTCTACCCTCAAAAACTATTGCGATCCCCTATACTTGTGGGTTATCACCAGGGTACCGCACGCCCATAACCTTCCCTCGTTGGAGGCACCGACCAGAGGCATGACAATGGACCGAATAAAGGCCTTCCCATAAAGGCAAATGTGGTTGCACTGGGAAAAACTCTATGTATTCAAGTTGAGTTATTACCAGGTTCAACTTAAAGTGAAAATAACTGGTGTCATAGTAAGCCATGAAATGCAACACTAACATATGCATCACATATCAACGAAAATGACTGAGACAACTATATCCACACTAAGCACAAACATCAACAACTCATGACACTTCTCTGGTTAGGATTAAACCTTACTTTAAACAGAATCTTTTCTAGCAAATTTATCATTTTCTCATGCAAGAAAAATAACTCCATATAATTACTTATATCCATAACTATATTACTCTTTCATAACAAAAATTAATGCTTGGGCCTTTGAGTATATCCACCAGTGTCAAACCTCCAAGCAAAAAATCGTACTTCTTAAGCTTGATTTCGCTAAAGCTTTTGATACAATACAACACGGTGCTATGCTTCAAATTATAAAACATATGGGATTCAATGACAAATGGCGTCTTGGATCAAAAACATATTCTCCACTGGGAAATCCTCAGTACTTCTTAATGGTGTCCCAGGCAGACAGTTTGTTTGTAAAAGTGGTGTCCGACAAGGAGACCCCCTGTCCCCCCTCATCTTTGTCATCATCGCAGATCTGCTTCAAGCTGCCATTAATGACGCGTTTCAACAGGGGAAGATCAGCATGCCTTTTGATAGGCAGGGTCAGCATGACTACCCGGTTATTCAATACGCTGACGACACAATAATTATCATGCCGGTGTGCCCCAACCAAGCACACACTATGAAAGGGATCCTTAATGATTTTGCCATCTCCATTGGACTCAAAATAAACTTTCATAAATCAACATTTACACCAATAAACTGTGATGATGATCTTACAAGTGAGCTAGCTGGTATTTTTGAATGTAAGATTGGAAACATGCCTTTCACTTACCTTGGTCTACCCCTTGGCACTAATAAACCCTCCATTCAAGACCTAATGCCACTGGTTTGCTCTGTTGAACGAAGAATGACTTCTACTTTGGCGATGATGTCATACGGAGCAAAGCTATCTTTGGTAAACACAGTCATCACCTCACTTACCATCTTCGCCTTATGCACGTTGAAGTTTCCCCCCAAATTTTTGGAGCTACTTCATAAAATCCATCGGAAATGCCTCTGGACTAAGAAAACTGAGCAAGGGGAGAAATGCAACTCCTTGGTTATCTGGGATAGGATTTGTCGCCCAAAAGATAGTGGAGGCCTTGGGATCATCAATTTAAAGATCCAAAGTGATGCCCTCCTACTGAAATACTTACACAAATTTTACAACCATCATGACCTACCTTGGGTTGACCTCATTCGGTCTACTTACTACTCCGACAAGATACCACATGCTTCTGACCCTTGTGGCTCGTTTTGGTGGCGAGATGTTCTTAAATTAACTCCAATCTATCATGGCATATCCAAAGTGGAGGTTTATCATGGCGACAAAGTACTCATGTGGAAGGATCTATGGCTTGAAGATATCTTATCTGACTCTCACCCAAGGGCCTTCTCCTTTGCTCGAAATGAAGATATATCCGTGCAACAATTTCTCACTATCACCACCCTCGATGAGGCATTCCACCTTCCTTTATCCATGCAAGCGCATGATGAGGTCAGAAATATTCAACACCTTGTTGCCCACGTCACCTTATACAATGGGCACAACATAAAGGACGTTTGGTCTTATATTTGGGGGACAACTGAATACACTGCTAGAAGGTTCTATAAATTCTGCTTCAGAAATGTTAAAGCTCACAAAACATACCATTGGTTGTGGAAATCCAAAGTTACAGAAAGATAAAAGTATTTGGTTGGCTTCTCCTCTCCGATCGCCTCAATACTAGAGACATGCTCAAGCGAAGGCATTATAATGTTGGAGACGATTTAAGCTGCCTCCTCTGTGGTCATGCCGAAGAAGATGTTGATCACATGATCCTCAACTGTCCATTTAGTAAACATTGCTGGTCCAGACTTGGGATGAATCCAGAACAACATACCACGCGACTACCCTGGTTGGAAACGGCCTAGAAAAACTGGAATAAACCTATGTTCATGGAGGCATTCCTTCAGGCATCTTGGAGTATTTGGAAGGAGAGGAATGACAAATTATTCAAACAAATCAACCCCTCCTACAACTCTTGGCTAGTTAGATTTAAAACAGACTTTGGTCTTCTTCAATATAGGATCAAAGAAAATATGAAGGACTTCATTTTCCTTTTATTAGACTCCCTTCCTTCTGACTAGTCTGCCTTTGCTAGTCTTGCCACCCCTTGCCACAAAGTGGCCAGGGTTGCCCCTTGTAAACACCTTGTACAATGTAATGTAAATGTTTGAAAGATAATATATATCACAGTGGGAGCCTCTCCCACTGTCACAGGTTTCAAAAAACAAAAATTAATGCTAGTTTCTTTACCAACTTAGTTAGCTTTAAACTTCCTGTAAATCAAGCATATTAACTTAAACAAGCAACTAACAGAATATAAATAACATAATAGTGATTTAAATGCATGGATTAAATCATTCATTCAAGTAGGAAAATCATAAATATTGTAATGGCACCATGAAAATGTTGTTGTGGCTTGCCTTAGTGCAGATGAGGTTCACAAGCCTCTTGGTGATCCTCAAGACAAGCCTCACCCTCTGAAAATATTTATAAACACAAAAAGAAAACATCAAGAACCCTTCTGAAATTCAACAGAAAATATAGACAGCTGGGAAAAATCCCATTTTTGGTGAGATACTAGATTTCTTTACAAAGAACACAATGCAAAAAGAATCCAATTCATTTGGACTTATGGTTAAAGAGTTTTGGCTGTTTGAAGGTCTCTGAAAAAATATGAAATTTGAATTTAAATAAAAACAGACTGGGGGGTGACGTCGAAGGCATAAAGCCTCGGGGCGCCACCACTCATACCGCTTCACGCGCGTACTGAGTAGCTGACTAGCGGGCCCCGCTAGTCAGGTGAGGGGGAGAGGGAGAAGGAAACAGAGGACGACGCGGCTTCACCGGAGCACACGTCGGTGATGAGGGCTTCTTGGCCAAAACGAGAGGGAGGGATCGAGAGAGGAGACGGAGGCGCACCTGCCCGTACCCGTAGAGTAGCTAGGGGTGGTCAGACGGCGTCGGAATCAACCTCTCTAGCGGAGGCAGAGAGCGGAGGTCACCGGAAACAAAGACGATGGTGAATGGAGGCGACTCCAGGGGCTCCAACCAGGCGGAACAGCACCACCGGAGAGCGGCGGAGGCCCTGGAAGGGTTGCCCAGGCCTGAGAGGCGCTGGAGCTACGGAGACGACCCGAGGGGATCACCGACGAGCTCGAGCTCGGGGGCGGCGGACCGCGGCCTGCCCGACTGGGCTACGGCTATCTATGAGATTGTGGAGTGTGTGGGAGGCGTGGATGGTGCTCGAGGAGGCTGGGGAAGGATCCATTTATAGCCGAGCGTCGAGGGGGGTTCGGGCTCTGCTGGTGGACACCTGGACACGGCGCCCGGCGACGAAGGGAGTCAGTGAGAGGAGGAGAAGGTGACGCAGCTCACGCGGGGACTGTGGGCGAACGGGGACGAGCACAAGGGCACTGGGGTGACGCCGAGCACAGTGCGCATCGCACTATTACATTGGCCGGACCGCGCCTGTGCTCGCTGCGGCGAGCTCCGGCGTCGGCAAGCGCCAGGAGGGAGTTCGGAGAGCTTGGATGAAGATTGTGGCAAAGTTTGGCAAGCTTAGGCAGTCGGCGCAGCGAGCACGCGAGCAACAGAAGCTCGGGCGCGACGCAGAGCGCGTCGACACGCAGGTTGGCATCGTGTACACGCGTGGTCACCGCATGAACTCTGCCCTCAGGCCGACCTAAGTCCAAATTTCATGTCTGGCTTGTTGTTCATGGTAGTTTTGAAGATTACCATTCTTTGGTTTGGATCCAAACGTAGTAGGATAGATTTCAACTGCCTAGTAAGTTTCTGATCAGTAACTTTTAGAGCTTACTATGGTCAAACGGCTGGGAGTTGGGAGCCGGGCTTTGGAAGTTAGCAATCATCTACTAAGGTGATGATGCACAACAAAAATCAACCACAATGGAGCAAGTAAAATGGTAGTTGCTGTAGAAACCACCATTTCTGTCTAGAACAGAAAATATTTTCTATAGCAAAAATACTCAGGAAGGTGCCCTAGGGTACAAAGAATATTTGTGAATTTTCTCAGATTTTTGTGGGCAAGAAAAATTGGGGTTGCTTTGGAGCACACTGAGCTAGCGAGGGTTTAAGAGAGGGAAATGAATGCTTTTCATTTAAGAAAAATGTTCCAAATATTATTTTTAGGTGAACCAGAGTGGGAATGATGGTTAGAGAGGGAAATGGGACACTTGGGTGAAAGCCAAGGGGTACCCAAGTGTTTAAGTCCATATGAAAAGATTCAAAACTCCAAATTTCAGATTCAAACCAACTGAAAATCAGGCAAAGAAAAGAGGGCAAAAACCAGGCTGTCACATTGTTGAGTTGGCATGAATCAAGATTAGGATTTGTCACTCCGATTGTCAAAGAGGTATCTCTAGGCCCTCTCGGTAATATACATCACAATAAGCCTTGCAAGCAATGTAGCTAGTGAGTTAGTTACGTGATGTAGCATTACGTAACGAGTAAAGAGACTTGCCGGTAACGAGGTTGAACTAGGTATTGAGATACCAATGATCGAATCTCGGGCAAGTAACATACCGATGACAAAAGGAACAAATTATACCGTTATGCAGTTTGACCGATAAAGATCTTCGTAGGATATGTAGGAGCCAATATGAGCATCCAAGTTCCGCTATTGGTTATTGACCGAAGACGAGTCTCGGTCATGTCTACATAGTTCTCGAACCCGTTGGGTCCGCACGCTTAACGTTTGGTGACGACCGGTAATATGAGTTTATGTGTTTTGATGTACCGAAGGTAGTTCGGAGCCCGGATATGATCACGGACATGACGAGGAGTCTCGAAATGGTTGAGACATAAAGATCGATATATTGGATGATTATGTATGAACTTCAGAAAGGTTCCAGGCAAGTTCGGACAAATACCAGAGTACCGGGGGGTTACCGTAACCCCCTGGGGAGTGTAATGGGCCTATTGGGCCTTAGTGGAGAAGAGGAGGGGCGGCCAGGGTAGGCCTCGCGCCCCCTCTCCCTCTAGTCCGAATTGGACAAGAAGGGGGGGCGGCTCCCCCCTTCCCCCCTCTCTCCTCCTTCCCTCTCTCCTACTCCTACTCTTGGAAGGGTTGGAGTCCTACTCCCAGTGGGAGTAGGACTCCCCTTGGGATGCGCCTAGGAGGGCCGGCCTCTCCCCCTCCTCCAGTCCTTTATATACGGAGGAGGGGGGCACCCCATATATACACAAGTTGATCATTGATCTTTTAGCCGTGTGGGTGCCCCCCTCCACCATAATCCATCTCGGTTATATCATAGCGGTGCTTGGGTGAAGCCCTGTTCCAGTAGCAACATCATCACCATCACCATGTCGTCGTGTTGATGAAACCCTCCATCGAAGCTCTACTGGATCGTGAGTTCGCAGGACGTCACCGAGCCGAACGTGTGCAGATCGCGGAGGTGTCGTACCTTTGGTGCTAGATCGGTCGATCGTGAAGATGTACGACTACATCAACCGCACTGTCATAACTCTTCCGCTGACGGTCTACGAGGGTACGTAGACGACACTCTCCCCTCTCGTTGCTATGAATCACCCTGATCTTGCGTGTGCGTAGGATTTTTTTTGAAATTACTGCGTTCCCCAACAGTGGCATCCGATCCAGGTGTATGCGTAGATGTCATATGCATGAGTAGAACACAAAGGAGTTGTGGGCGTGGGTATATACATATTGCTTGCCATCACTAGTTGATTCTTGATTCAGTGGCGTTGTTGGATGAAGCGGCCCAGACCTACATTACGCGTACGCTTATGTGAGACTGGTTCTACCGACGTGCTTCGCACACAGGTGGCTAGTGGGTGTCTGTTTCTCCAGCTTTAGTTGAATCGGATTCAATGAATAGGGTTCTTTCTGAATATCAAAAAGCAATGACTATACCACGTTGTGGTTTTTTGATGCGTAGGTAAGAACGGTTCTTTCTCAGCCAGTAGCACCCACATAAAACTTGCAACAACAAAGTAGAGGATGTCTAACTTGTTTTTGCAGGGCGTGTTGTGATGTGATATGGTCAAGACATGATGCTAAATTTAATTGTATGAGATGATCATGTTTTTTAACATAGTTATCGGCAACTGGCAGTAGCCATATGGTTGTCGCTTTATTGTATGAAATGCAATCGCCATGTAATTGCTTTACTTTATCACTAAGCGGTAGCGATAGTCATAGAGGCAATAGTTCGCGAGACGACAACGATGCTTCGATGGGGATCAAGGTTTCAAGACGGTGACGATGGTGGTCATGACGGTGCTTTGGAGATGGAGATCAAAGGCACAAGATGATGATGGCCATATCATATCACTTATATTGATTGCATGTGATGTTTATCCTTTATGCATCTTATTTTGCTTAGTTCGGCGGTAGCATTATAAGATGATCTCTCACTAAATTTCAAGGTATAAGTGTTCTCCCTGAGTATGCACCGTTGCTACAATTCGTCATGCCGAGACACCACGTGATGATCGGGTGTGATAAGCTCTACGTTGACATACAACGGGTGCAAGCAAGTTTTGCATACGCAGAATACTCGGGTTAAACTTGACGAGCCTAGCATATGCAGATATGGCCTCGAAACACTGGAGACCGAAAGGTCAAGCATGAATCATATAGTAGATATGATCAACATAGTGATGTTCACCATTGAAAACTACTCCATATCACATGATGACCGGACATGGTTTAGTTGGTATGGATCACATGATCACTTATATGATTAGAGAGATGCCTATCTAAGTTGGAGTCCTTAAGTAATTTGATTAATTGAACTTTAATTTATCCTGAACTTAGTACCTCATAGTATTTTGCATGTCTATGTTGTTGTAGATAGATTACCCGTGCTGTTGTTCCATTGAATTTTAATGCATTCCTAGAGAAAGCTAAGTTGAAAGATGATGATAGCAACTACACGGACTGGGTCCATAACTTGAGGATTATCCTCATTGCTGCACAGAAGAATTACGTCCTAGAAGCACCGCTGGGTGACAAACCCACTGCAGGAGCAACGCCAGATGTTATGAACACCTGGCAGAGCAAAGCTGATGACTCCTCGATAGTTCAATGTGCCATGCTTTACGGCTTAGAACCGGGACTTCAACGACATTTTGAACGTCATGGAGCATATGAGATGCTCCAGGAGTTGAAGTTAATATTTCAAGCAAATGCCCGGATTGAGAGATATGAAGTCTCCAATAAGTTCTACAGCTGCAAGATGGAGGAGAATAGTTCTGTCAGTGAACATATACTCAGAATGTCTAGGTATCACAACCACTTGACTCAATTGGGAGTTAATCTTCCTGATGATAGTGTCATTGACAGAGTTCTTCAATCACTACCACCAAGCTACAAGAGCTTCGTGATGAACTATAATATACAAGGGATGGACAAGACGATTCCCGAGCTCTTCGCAATGCTAAAGGCTGCGGAGGTAGAAATCAAGAAGGAGCATCAAGTGTTGATGGTCAACAAGACCACCAGTTTCAAGAAAAAGGGTAAAGGGAAGAAGGGGGACTTCAAGAAGAACAACAAGATAGTTGCTGCTCAAGTGAAGAAACCCAAGTCTAGACCTAATCTTGAGACTGAGTGCTTCTACTAGAAAGGAAATGGTCACTGGAAGCGGAACTGCCCCAAGTATTTGACGGAGAAGAAGGATGGAAAACTGAAAGGTATATTCGATATACATGTTATTGATGTGTACCTTACTAATGCTCGTAGTAGTGCCTGGGTATTTGATACTGGTTTACTTGCTAACATTTGCAACTCGAAACAGTGGCTACGGATTAAGCGAAGATTGGCTAAGGACGAGGTGACGATGCGCGTGGGAAATGGTTCCAAAGTCGATGTGATCGCCGTTGGCACGCTACCTCTACATATACGTTCGGGATTAGTGTTAGACCTAAATAATTGTTATTTGGTGCCAGCGTTGAGCATGAACATCATATCTGGATCTTTTTTGAAGCGAGACAGTTATTCGTTTAAATCAAAGAATAATGGTTGTTCTATTTATATGAGTAATATCTTTTATGGTCGTGCACCCCTGATGAGTGGTCTATTTTTACTAAATCTTGATAGTAGTGATACACATGTTCATAGTATTGAAGCCAAAAGATGCAGAGTTGATAATGATAGTGCAACTTATTTGTGGCACTGCCGTTTAGGTCATATTAGTATAAAGCGCATGAAGAAACTCCATTCTGATGGACTTCTGGAATCACTTGATTATGAATCACTTGGTACTTGCGAACCATGCCTCATGGGCAAGATGACTAAAACTCCGTTCTCCGAAACAATGGAGCGAGCAACAGAGTTATTGGAAATCATACATACTGATGTGTGTGGTCCAATGAACATTGAAGCTCGCGGTGGATATCGTTATTTTCTCACCTTCACAGATGATTTGAGTAGATATGGGAATATCTACTTAATGAGACATAAGTCTGAAACATTTGAAAAGTTCAAAGAATTTCAGAGTGAAGTGGAAAATCATCGTAACAAGAAAATCAAGTTTCTATGATCTGATCGTGGAGGCGAATATTTGAGTTATGAGTTTGGACTTCATTTGAAACAACGCGGAATAGTTTTGCAACTCACTCCACCTAGAACACCACGGCGTAATGGTGTGTCCAAACATCGTAATATCGTACTTTACTAGATATGGTGCGATCTATGATGTCTCTCACTAATTTACCGCTATCGTTTTGGGGTTACGCTTTAGAGACAGCTGCATTCACGTTTAATAGGGCACCATCTAAATCCATTGAGATGACACCTTATGAACTGTGGTTTGGCAAGAAACCCAAGTTGTCATTTCTTAAAGTTTGGTGCTGCGATGCTTATGTGAAAAAGCTTCAACCTGATAAGCTCGAACCCAAATAGGAGAAATGTGTCTTCATAGGATAGCCAAAGGAGACTGTTGGGTACACCTTCTATCACAGATCCGAAGGCAAGATATTCGTCGCTAAGAATGGATCCTTTCTAGAGAAGGAGTTTCTCTCGAAAGAAGTGAGTGGGAGGAAACTAGAACTTGATCAGGTAAATGTACCTTCTCCCTTATTGGAAAGTAGTTCATCACTGAAATCAGTTCCAGTGATTCCTACACCAGTAAGTGAGGAAGCTAATGATGATGATCATGAAACTTCTGATCAAGTTACTACCGAACCTCGTAGGTCAACCAGAGTAAGATCCGCACCAGAGTGGTACGGTAATCCTGTTCTGGAAGTCATGTTACTTGACCATGACGAACCTATGAACTATGAGGAAGCGATGATGAGCCCAGATTCCAAAAAATGGCTTGAAGCCATGAACTCTGAGATGGGATCCATGTATCAGAACAAAGTATGGACTTTGGTTGACTTGCCCGATGATCAGCAGGCCATAGAGAATAAATGGATCTTCAAGAAGAAGACTGCCGCTGATGGTAATGTTATTGTCTACAAAGCTCGACTTGTTGCGAAAGGTTTTTGACAAGTTCAAGGAGTTGACTATGATGAAACCTTCTCACCCGTAGCGATGCTTATGTCCGTCCGAATCATGTTAGCAATTGCCGCATTTTATGATTATGAAATTTGGCAAATGGATGTCAAAACTGCATTCCTTAATGAACATCTTAAAGAAGAGTTGTATATGATGTAACCAGAAGGTTTTGTCGATCCAAAAGGTGCTAACAAAGTGTGCAAGCTCCAGCGATCCATTTATGGACTGGTGCAAGCCTCTCGGAGTTGGAATATACGCCTTGATAGTGTGATCAAGGCATATGGTTTTATACAGTGTCAGGACCCCGATTCTAAGTCACATCGATCTAGCCGGTAACACCTCATATCTCATTGCGGCCTCACGCACGGTATCCCCATGGGTGTCGCCTTACCATGGACCGGGACCGTTTGCGCCTTTTGGCTCACGTATATGATAGTGTCGCTAGCATCCATATGATAGAGAACCCAGGCCGACATGGCTAGTCGTGAACCCAAAGCGGCACAGACCTATGGAGACAGGCATACATGAATCACATCGAACATGTCGGTCATCAGCGAGTGAATCTGGGCTGTAGCACTGGGCTAACAGGACTCCGGGGAACCCGGGCTGTAGCAGGCTAGGCAGGACTCCGGATGTCACTGCGTGACATTTCCCCGAAGGGACAGACATAGGAACGAAGTGAAACACATGCCGGTCAATCAAGTGTCCTGAGCAGTAGTGCTGGGCTAGCAGGACTCCGGTGAACCGGGCTGTAGCGGACTACTATGGCTCGAGGAACACTAGACTACATTTCCCCATAAGAAAGGCTGCCAAGGATAAACAACTAGATTGTCGGATCCCACTCATACCAAGCATTTCAATCATACACACAATATGCCCGATATGAGTACATACAACATGGCATCACAACAAAACTCTACAACTCAAGTACTTTATTTAAAGGCTCCAGAGATCCATACATAACATGTTCATATAGGTAGGGGTCACACGACCCGACACTCAAGTCATACAAGCATACAAGCACAAGCGGAAGTAAATAGTCTGAGTACAGACACTAGAAAGCAAGAAGGCTTCCAAAGCCAGTCTATCTACATAGGGCCCTCCATGGCCAGGATCACCACCTAGGTGGCTAGTTACTCGTCGACATCAAGGTCTACGTAGAAACCATCAGAGGGGGCGGTGTTTTCGTCTAAAAATAGTAATTAAGCAAACATGAGTACAAAGGTACTCAGCAAGTCTTACAACAGAACCTACTATACATGCTCATTCTCAAGAAGGTGGTGGGGTTATTGCAGCAAGCCAGCTTTGACTCTTGGCTAGGCTATCCTATGGAACTCCACTAGTAAAATGGTTTTCGCACACGAGTCCACTACTCACCAACACAATACTCCACCGGGGATCCTCCCTCGACATTCTGCGAGAGGGCCATCCTCGGTACTCACACTTATCTTGAGTCTTTTAGTAGTATCCATTAACTTGTCTATGAACTGTATAGGCAACCAAGTAGTCCTTCACCGCGGACGCGGCTATTCGAATAGTTTTATACCCTGCAGGGGTGTACTTCTTCATACACGCTTTCACCACTTACCGCCGTTTACACGACATGTACTCGGCAACCTTCAATCGGAAGCCCAACGAGGGTGTCGGCCACGGCCTACCCAAACATTCAAGTCTCTAGTCTAGGTGTATCGCCTATCCAGGTTCCATCCGCAGGGAGTCCGGCCGAGGTTTCCACATACGGCCCCGAACGATGTGAACAGGGTTCCCGAGACACCAAACGGGTGACTTGGTACACCATGCCACGGTGTATATACTGCAACATAGCCCACCCCTAGGGTCAGCGCTACGCACGGCCGCCAACACATAACCTACAAACACCAGAAACTATTTGCAACTCCTGGACAGAGTACTAGGGTGAATAATAAGTCGAGAGGGTCCATTGGTTTCGGGCCCAATGTATGGTAGTAACTGCATCTTAAATCACACATACAGATCTCAGTTCTTATGGACGGCCTCAATGAAACAACCCACCATGTACTCCTACATGGCCTCTCATCGATACCTTTACCAAATCATGTTCATCACATCCCTCACATTACCGATATAACCATTTCACTCTAGCCCATCACCCAGATGGACCAGACCTGACACAACTCTAAGCATAGCAGGCATAGCAAGGTAGGAAACACAACATGGCTCAATCAACTCCTACACATGCTAGTGGGTTTCATCTAGTTACTGTGGCAATGACAGGTCATGCAGAGGATAAGGGTTCAACTACTGTAGCACACAGCAGTTTGAATCGCGTTGTCTTAATGCAGTAAACAAGAGCAGAAGCAAGAACATGGGTTTGTATCGGAATGATCAATGGTTGCTTGCCTGTTGTAGTGGTAGTAGGGTACTGCCCTTCAGACGGATACTCGGGGTTATCCTCGGAGGCAGAACCTATCACGAAAGGCACACCGAACATAATCAACACATGACAATATGCAACAATATGATGCATGCTATGACATGGCAAGATGAAAGTGTCTTGGCCTAATGCAAGCTAAAACAGAAGGGGATGAACTCATTTGAATCAAAGATTCAAATGTTAGCTCATTAAACATAGCCTTATTAGTGCATTATCTTATTCTGCTTAAACAGCAAGGTTAACTTGTTTTGTCATTCATGAAACCATTACGGATGGACAGATTGAATTTTTCTGATCATTTTTCATATATAAATCTTTGCATTTGGAGCTATGGTTGATTTTCTATGATTTTCAGAAGTTTTGGCTATTTGCTGGAATTTCCTATATAAGAATAATTCCAGTAATGGAATTAATGCGTCAGCATGACATAGGTGTGACGTCGGCAGGTCAACTGGGTCGGCCAGGTCAAACCTGACAGGTGGGCCCTGTCTGTCAGTGACTCAGCTAATTAACAGAATTAAATTAACACTAATTAGCTAACAGTGGGTCCTGGGCCCACATGTTAGTGGCTAAACTAACTAAAATTAGTTAAAACTAATCCTAAACTAATTAGCAGACCGGCCCCACCTGTCATAGACTCAAGGGGGTCAACCTGGGCCCACACGGGGTCAAACAGGGTCAACTCGCTGGCGTCTAGCCGCCGGCGAGGCCAGACACGGCGGAGCAGCGCGGGATTTGCACTCCGGCAACCAAAAGGACGGCGGAGACTATCTACGTGATGCGGGGAGGAAGCCGCGTCGATTGGTGGCAGTGGGTGGAGCTGGGGTGGCCGGAAACGTCGCCGGCGATGAGTTTGGTGGCGGCCGGAGCTCGGGTGAGGTCGAGCTAGTCGCTAGGGGGCACGGGGAGGCGCCTGGTTTGGTGCGTTGACCTCCTGGAGGTGCGGTAGGACTAGTGGACAGGGTGGCGCGGCCATTGGGTGGCCGGAGCCTCATCGGCGACGAGCTTCACGGCGGTGCGTGCGGGTGATCTACGTGCAGTCGCTACGGGGATCGAGAGAGAGAACGGAGAGGGTGGGGAGGTGGCTGAGCTCATGGAGGTCTCGTCGGGGCAGTCGGCGAGGTCGGGGATGAGCTGATGCGGCGGGGACGGCGAAGGGGATCTCTGGTGGCCGGAGTTGAGGACGAGCTCGGTGCAGTGTCTCCGGGGCGAGCGAGCGCTCGAGGCTCGGCCTACTCGATGTAGTCGACGGCGGCGGAGCTTCCTAGCATGACGAGGCAACGAATGGACGGTGGTGGCTGCGGTGGAGCTTGTCGGTGGTGACGGCTGCGCTCGGCAGGGAGATGGGGAGAGATCCAGAGAGGGTGAGAGGCCACGGGGAGAGTGGGGAGAAAGAGAGGGAGACGCGGGGTCGGCGTGGCACTCGTAGATGCCTCCAGGGCGTCGGTGGAAGCAGGAGGTGGCCGGCGTGTGGCCGCGGGCGCCGGCCATGCGCTCCTCGTCCTCCTGGCAAGAGGAGGAGGATGACTGGCATGAGCCAGTGGACTGGGCCGAGCCGGGTGGGCTGGTGGGCTGCACCAGGTAAGTCCCTGTTCTTTCTCTCCTTTTCTGTTTTATTTATTCATTTATTATTTCTGTAACTTCAGGGCTTTATTAAAAATGCCAGGGCATTACCATAAATCATAAAATTAATCATGGCCACTGCTTAGAATATATCCAACAGCAAACATTTTAGTTTATGATTATTTGAGCATTTAAAATATTTTATAGCATTTAAATGCCCAAATGCAAATACTATAAGGATTAATACAATGACCTTAGATGTCCTAGAAAAATGTGCACCATTTTTGTCAAAGGTTTTAACCCAAAACAAAAAGGGTGGGCTTTTTAGAAGGGCATTTCAGGTTCATTGAAAAAGTTTTTAGTAAACCCTAGTTGTTCCAGGGGGGTGCTGGGGGTTCTGTCATCCCCATTTCAAATTTAAAAGGAATTTAAACATGATGCACACTCTAATGCATGAACTAGCTAGGGTGTGACAACTCACCCCCACTCAAAATAATCTCGTCTCGAGATTTAGGATCCTCCGGAAAGAAGGTGGGGTACTCGAGTCGAAGAAGATCCTCCCTTTCCCAAGTGGCTTCTTTCTCGGAATGGTGTCACCATTGAACCTTGAGAAACTTGATATTATGACGTCGAGTGGTACGCTCGGCTTGATCAAGGATACGAATGGGATATTCCCGATATGAGAGGTTATCTTGTAGATCAAGTGTTTCGTGGTCCACTCCACGGATAGGATCCACAAAGCAACGCCTGAGTTGAGAAACGTGGAAGACATCGTGAACTCTGGAAATATGCGAAGGTAGTTCCAATTGGTAGGCAACTTCTCCTCGTTTGGCAAGAATGCGAAAGGGTTCAATGTAACAAGGAGCCAATTTGCCTTTGATACCGAAACGATGGGTTCCCTTTAACGGAGTAACCCGAAGGTAAGCCTTCTCGCCGACTTCATAAGTCATGAGCTTATGTTGACGATCATATTGGCTCTTTTGACGAGATTGGGCTATTTTCAATTTCTCACGAATAACACAAACCTGCTCTTCTGCTTCCTGAATCATATCCGGGCCAAAGAGTTGTCTTTCCCCGGTTTCTGACCAGTTAAGGGGCGTTCGACATTTTCGTCCATAGAGAACTTCGAAAGGAGCTTTGCCCAAACTAGCTTGATAACTATTGTTATAAGCAAACTCCGCGAATGGAAGGCTTTTCTCCCAACCTATTCCGAATGAGATGACAGAAGCTCGGAGCATATCTTCCAGAATTTGGTTGACTCACTCTACTTGACCACTTGATTGAGGATGGAAGGCGGTGCTAAAAGAGAGACGAGTTCCCATAGCATTTTGGAAACTTTCCCAAAATCGAGAGGTGAAGAGACTCCCACGTTCTGAGTTAATTTCCAATGGGACACCATGAAGAGACACTATTCGGGAGATGTACAAGTCAGCTAGCTGGCTAGCGGTGATACTCTCACGAACAGGTAGGAAATGGGCTACCTTGGAAAGACGGTCGATCACGACGAAGATGGCATTATTTCCTCTCTTGGTCCTGGGAAACACAGTGATGAAATCCATACTGATTTTATCCCATTTCATCTCGGGAATAGCCAAAGGTTGAAGGGTGCCAGCGGGCCATTGATGCTCTGCTTTAACACGACGACAAACGTCGCAATTAGCAATGTATTGAGCGATTTCTATCTTCATCCTAGTCCACCAAAACCTCTGGCTTAGGTCTTGATACATTTTAGTACTACCGGGATGAATGGTGAGAGGGGATTCATGAGCTTCCTTAAGGATCAGCCGCCTCAGGCTTCGTGCCTTTGGAACCACTAAGCGGTTTCCAAAGTATACGACACCTTTATCATCAACGGAGAAACAATTCGTGACTCCTTTCTTAATGCTTCTCTTAATACGGGAGATTCCCGGATCTACCTTCTATGCCTTGATGATCTGATCCGTAAGGGTAGGTTTCGCCACCAGTGTGGATAGGAATCCTCGAGGAACAATGTGAAGATTGAGCTTACGAAATTCCTCGTGGAGAAGTGGTTGACTTTGATGTAACATCAGGTTGTTACAATAAGATTTATGACTTAGCGCATTAGCCATGACATTGGCTTTGCCCGGGGTGTAAGTTATTCCTAAGTCATAATCCGAGATCAACTCGACCCAACGTCGTTGCCTGAGATTCCAATCCGGTTGGGTGAAGATATATTTCAAACTTTGGTGATTGGTGAAGATCTCGCAACGATTACCAAGGAGGTAATGTCGCCAAGTTTTGAGTGCTTGGACTACAGCTGCGAGCTCTAGATCATGTGTGGGATAGTTTTCCTCATGTGGGTGTAATTACCGTGAAGCATAGGCAATTACCTGACGATCCTGCATGAGTATGCAACCTAGTCCTTGTCGCGAGGCATCGCAATAGATAACAAAGTCCTTGGAGAAATCTGGTGGTACCAGTATGGGAGAAGATATTAGGCATCTTTTCAGTTCCTGAAAGCTGAACTTGCACTATGGGGTCCACTCGAACTTTTTATCTTTCTTGAGGAGTTCAGTTAGAGGTTTAGCAACCTTGGAGAAATTCTCGATGAAGCGGCGACAATAGCTCGCTAAGCCAAGGAAGCTCCGGACTTGCTTGACCGTCTCAGGTGGGGTCCAATCAAGGACGGCTTGAACTCACTCGGGATTGACAGTAATACCCTTACCAGAGATTACATGGCCTAGATAGGTCACTTCTGGCAACCAAAATTCACACTTGGAGAATTTGGCATAAAGGTGATGCTCTCGAAGTTTCATTAATACCAGCCTTATATGTTCGGCATGTTCCTCTTCATTCTTGGAGTAGATGAGTATGTCATCGAGATAAACTACGACGAATTTATCCAAATACTCCATGAAGACTGAGTTCATTAACCGGGAGAAGGTGGCTGGGGCATTGGTTAGACCGAACGACATAACAGTGTACTCGTATTGGCCATAGCGAGTAACAAAGGCCGTTTTGGGAATGTCCCCGTTTCTGATTTTGATTTGATGGTAGCCCAACCTCAAATCCATCTTGGAAAAGACTGAGGATCCAGCGAGCTGATCATACAGATTGTTGATCCTGGGAAGCGGATACTTGTTCTTGATAGTGACCAAGTTGATAGGTCGGTAATCTACAACCATCCGATCCGTTCCATCCTTCTTCTTGACAAAGAGGACGGGGAAAGCCCAAGGAGAGGAACTAGGACGGATGAAACCCTTTTTCAAGGACTCATCGAGTTGATTCTTAAGCTCGGCTAGTTCTAAGGGTGCCATCTTATAGGGTCTCCTAGAAATTGGAATGGTTCCTGGAATAGGGTCTATCATGAACTCGACATCCCTGTCAGGTGGAACACCTGGCAGTTCTTCTGGAAAGACATCCGGAAAGTCTCGGACTACCGGAACATCCTCAAGGTCTGGAAGGGGGTTGGCGTTTAGGGAGTAAAGCTGGTGCTTGGCCACTCGAGTTAAGACATTGACTGTCTTGCCCGATGGGTGAGTAAGTTAAACGGTTCTAGTGGCACAATCAATCTTAGCATAATGAGCTGACATCCAGTCCATACCCAAGATGATGTTTATGTCCGAGGACTTGAGAGCTATTAAGGATGCAAGGAAGACAAGTCTATCGACAAGAATTTCGTTCGCATGGCTTACTTTAGAAGTTTGCCATTTGGAACCCGGAGTTTGAATTACCATGGAAGTGGGCATGTCACAGAATGTCGTGTTATGCAATCGAGCATAGTTCTCGTATATGAATGAATGAGATGATCCAGTATCGAAAAGAACAGATGTCGGATGGCAGTTAACAAGGAGCGTACCAAGGACGACGTTAGGATCCTCGTGAGCCTCCTCGGTTGAGACATAGTTGACATGGCCACGTGCAGTGGTGACCGGCTTGGCGTAGAATGTCTTTCTCACTGGTCTACCACGGCCAACGGACTTTCCAGATTAATTGGGGTTGTTGTTCTAGGGACACTCTCGACTATAGTGACCCGGCTCTCCACACTTGAAACATGTCACCACATTGGGGCGTGGAGCAGCATTAGCAGCGGGGCCACCATAGGGCTTGGGTGGTGCAATCTGCTGGTTGGGACGAGGCGCCTCAAAGGATGGCCTCAGAATGAACCTGGGTGGCTGTGTCGTGCTTGGAATCCACACCCGACGCTTCTGAGATCCAGAGCCGGATGAAGAGCCAAAATCACGGGAGTGCTTGCATGAAGCGTCATAATCAGTCTGGCCTGTCTCAGCGCTGATGGCTTTATTGACTAACTTCTGAAAGGATGTGCACTCGTGCAGACGAAGATCGCGGTGAAGCTCAGGGCTAAGTCCCTTGCGGAACCTTGCCTGCTTCTTAGCGTCGGTAGATACCTCTTCAGGGGCATAACGTGCCAGATTCCCAAATTCATGACTATATGCATCCACAGTCAGTCTTCCTTGGGTGAAATTGCAGAACTCCTCCCTCTTGCGATCTATGAGACCTTCCGGAATGTGATGCTCATGGAAAGCCTGACTGAATTCAGCCCAAGTAGTGATTTGGCCGACCGGGCGCATGGCTTCAAAATTTTCCCACCAAAGGCTAGCAGAACCTTCGAGATGATAGGCAGCATAAGTAACCTTATCAGCTTCAGCTACGTTGGCAGAACGTAGCTTGTGGGTGATGCTGCGAAGCCAGTCATCCGCGTTGAGGGGCTCGACGAAATGGTTAAACTTTGGTGGGTACAGCTTGATAAAGTCATTGATTGACACCAAGTCATTTCGCGGATGGCGTGCAGTGTTATGCTCAATCCTCTCCAGTAAGCGGTTAGTCTCGCGCTTGTTTCTTTCCGCCTCCAGCATCACTTCGGCTAGAGAGGGCGGGTGAGGCAGATTTTCACCCCTAGCTGCACTGGCTTCCCCTGCTCCGGGGCAGCAGGGTTGCTGCGGGTGTTGACCATCCTAGGAGAAAACAAGACAACGGTTTAGATAAGGATGGCTCAAACTTAGCAAGGAAGTGCATAATGTAATGGATAACACAGAATGCATAGATGTTCATCCGTATGTCATGGTAATATAAAACTGCCATATATATACCAACGGTCATACACACCATACATAGTTTAGTACAAGCCCAGGCTACAGTACAACTATGATGAAAGACGTTACATCTCATCGGAGGCATTCCAAGCTCCTATACATTATTTGTCTACACCTCCGGAATTGATTACACACAAAGTCATATTCCACAAGTCACGCAGGACAGTGGAGATGCAACTATTACAATACTAGTGATACTACTACTAACTCAGACAGCTCTGTAGTAGTCCTCATAGAAGTCACCTCCATAGCATGGAAGTTCAACGTGATCATCCGGGAACAGACGATCATGAGGAGCTTGTGGACCAAAGGGGCTAGGATGAGGTCTTGGACCAACCAACGGTGGCCTGCGGGGACCACGGGGAGGGGTGATGCCTCCCACATCATGCCAATCCACCATGTCTGGCAGAGCAGATCTCACAGGATACAGATCCCTTGTATCCATACATCCTGCTTGCAACGCAGGTGCAAACCAAGTCAATGTGGCCCAATGATCAGCACGGGTGTTGAAAAGCTCTAGCCTCAAGGCCCGATTCTCTCGGACCTTATCCTCAAGCATCTCGGCAGTGGTACGAGTTAATGAGTCCTCCTGAGTGGAGTCAGCATAGATAGCCTAAAGATACCCTTGCGCTCCCGGAAGTGAAGCTGGCATGTAACGGAAGTCGGTGTTCCGAAGCAGGCCAGTCCGGACTCGCATGATGGTCATCATGGAATAGGAAGAATCCTGCACAGCCATCTCAACAGTAACCCCGAGTCCATTAGAACAGAGGAGGGGCTCGGTAGATCCAGGATAAGAAGGGAATATCCTGACGGTGCAGAAATATTGGCTTTGACTAAAGTCTCGGAACTGCTCTTCGACAGTGTATTCGGGATACCAACCGTAACCCGTCTCGATCATTACCCGGACTAACATAGCAGTATGACCGGGCACATCAAGGCACCGGGTCTGGCGAACCACTTGGTTTTGAGCACGAGTGGCCATCTGAAAGCACAACCACAATGCAAAGACATTAGAATTTCTAGGGAAAATTGGACAGCATAACAGCTGTAAATGCTCAGAAAAAGATTTGAGACATCCACAACAGTTTGCAATACCACTCAACAACATCATATCAAGGTTCTGGTTCCACTAGCAACATACTAAAAGTAGTAGAAACTGTACTGAGGCTTGTAACAACAATCCTATAAGCTACTACGGATTAGTAACACGTGAACCTGATAGAAGAAGAGAGCCTAATCCTTACCCACGTTGAATGACAAGAGAATGACTCAGATCAGAGGGCATAAGGTAAAGGAGTAAAAGAGCCTTACGTTCCCTCCCACAATCAATTCCCCTACATATAACTAAAGCATTTCTAGACTCGACATCGACCAGTTTGGCTCAACAAACCTACAGGCAGTCCGGCTCTGATGCCAACGCTATCAGGACCCCAATTCTAAGTCACATCGATCTAGCCGGTAACACCTCATATCTCCTTGCGGCCTCATGCACGGTATCCCCACGGGTGACGCCTTACCATGGCCCGGGACCGTTTGCGCCTTTTGGCTCACGTATATGATAGTGTCGCTAGCATCCATATGACAGAGAACCCGGGCCGACATGGCTAGTCGTGAACCCAAAGCTGCGCAGACCTATGGAGACAGGCATACATGAATCACATCGAACATGTCAGTCATCAGCGAGTGAATCTGGGCTATAGCACTGGGCTAACAGGACTTCGGGGAACCCGAGCTGTAGCAGGCTAGGCAGGACTCCGGATGTCACCGCGTAACATTTCCCCGAAGGGACAGACATAGGAACGAAGTGAAACACATGCCGGCCAGTCAAGTGTCCTGAGCAGTAGTGCTGGGCTAGCAGGACTCCGGTGAACCCGGCTGTAGCGGACTACTATGGCTCGAGGAACACTAGACTACATTTCCCCATAAGAAAGGCTGCCAAGGATAAACAACTAGATTGTCGGATCCCACTCATACCAAGCATTTCAATCATACACACAATATGCCCGATATGAGTACATACAACATGGCATCACAACAAAACTCTACAACTCAAGTACTTTATTTAAAGGCTCTAGAGAGCCATACATAACATGTTCATACAGGTAGGGGTCACATGACCCGACACTCAAGTCATACAAGCATACAAGCACAAGCGAAAGTAAATAGTCTGAGTACAGACACTAGAAAGCAAGAAGGCTTCTGAAGCGTGTCTATCTACATAGGGCCCTCCATGGCCAGGATCACCACCTAGGTGGCTAGTCACTCGTCGACATCAAGGTCTACGTAGAACCCATCGGAGGGGGCGGTGTTGTCGTCTGAAAATAGTAATTAAGCAAACATGAGTACAAAGGTACTCAGCAAGTCTTACAACAGAACCTACTATACATGCTCATTCTCAAGAAGGTGGTGGGGTTATTGCAACAAGCCAGCTTTGACTCTTGGCTAGGCTATCCTACAGAACTCCACTAGTAAAATGGTTTTCGCACACGAGTCCACTACTCACCAACACAATACTCCACCGGGGATCCTCCCTCGACATTCTGCGAGAGGGCCATCCTCGGTACTCACACTTATCTTGAGTCTTTTAGTAGTATCCCTTAACTTGTCTATGAACTGTATAGGCAACCAAGTAGTCCTTTACCGTGTACACGGCTATTCGAATAGTTTTATACCCTGCAGGGGTGTACTTCTTCATACACGCTTTCACCACTTACCGTCGTTTACACGACATGTACTCGACAACCTTCAAGCGGAAGCCCAACGAGGGTTTCGACCATGGCCTACCCAAACACTCAAGTCTCTAGTCCAGGTGTATCGCCTATCCAGGTTCCATACGCAGGGAGTCCGGCCGAGGTTTCCACACACGGCCCCGAACTATGTGAACAGGGTTCCCGAGACACCAAACGGGTGACTCGGTACACCGTGCCATGGTGTATCTACCGCAACATAGCCCACCCCTAGGGTCAGTGCTACGCACGGCCGCCAACACATAACCTACAAATACCAAAAACTATTTGCAACTCCTGGACAGAGTACTAGGGTGAATAAGAAGTCGAGAGGGTCCATTGGTTTCGGGCCCAATGTATGGTAGTAACTGCATCTTAAATCACACATACAGATCTCAGTTCTTATGGACGGCCTCAATGAAACAACCCACCATGTACTCCTACATGGCCTCTCATCGATACCTTTACCAAATCATGTTCATCACATCCCTCACATTACCGATATAACCATTTCACTCTAGCCCATCACCCAGATGGACCAGACCTGACACAACTCTAAGCATAGCAGGCATAGCAAGGTAGGAAACACATACATGGCTCAATCAACTCCTACACATGCTAGTGGGTTTCATCTAGTTACTGTGGCAATGACAGGTCATGCAGAGGATAAGGGTTCAACTACCGTAGCACACAGCAGTTTGAATCACGTTGTCTTAATGTAGTAAACAAGAGCAGAAGCGAGAACATGGGTTTGTATCGGAATGATCAATGGTTGTTTGCCTGTTGTAGTGGTAGTCGGGTACTGCCCTTCAGACGGATACTCGGGGTTATCCTCGGAGGCAGAACCTACCACGAAAGGCACACCGAACATAATCAACACATGACAATATGCAACAATATGATGCATGCTATGACATGGCAAGATGAAAGTGTCTTGGCCTAATGCAAGCTAAAACAGAAGGGGATGAACTCATTTGAATCAAAGATTCAAATGTTAGCTCATTAAACATAGCCTTATTAGTGCATTGTCTTATTCTGCTTAAAAAACAAGGTTAACTTGTTTTGTCATGCATGAAACCATTACAGATGGATAGATTGAATTTATGATCATTTTTCATATATAAATCTTTGCATTTGGAGCTATGGTTGATTTTCTATGATTTTTAGAAGTTTTGGCTATTTTCTGGAATTTCCTATATAAGAATAATTCCAATAATTGAATTAATGCGTCAGCATGACATAGTTGTGACATCAGCGGGTGAGTTGGGTCGGCCAGGTCAAACCTGACTGGTGGGCCCTGTCTGTCAGTGACTCAGCTAATTAACAGAATTAAATTAACACTAATTAGCTGTCAGTGGGGCCTGGGCCCACATGTCAGTGGCTAAACTAATTAAAATTAGTTAAAACTAATCCTAAACTAATTAGCAGACTGGCCCCACCTGTCATAGACTCAAGGGGGGGGGTCAACCTAGGCCCACACGGGGTCAAACAGGGTCAACTCGCCGGCGTCTAGCCGCCGGCGAGGCCAAACGCGGCGGAGCAGCACGGGATTTGCACTCCGGCGACCAAAAGGACGGTGGAAACTATCTACGTGATGCAGGGAGGAATCCGCGTCGAGTGGTGGCAGTGGGTGGAGCTGGGGTGGTCGGAAACATCGCCGGCGACGAGTTTGGCGGCGGCCGGAGCTCGGGTGAGGTCGAGCTAATCGCTAGGGGGCTCTGGGAGGCGCGTGGTTTGGTGCGTTGAGCTCCTGGAGGTGCGGTAGGACTAGTGGACAGGGTGGCGCGGCCATTGGGTGGCCGGAGCCTCACCGGCGACGAGCTCCGCGGTGGTGCATGCGGGTGATCTACATGCAGTCGCTACGGGGCTCGAGAGAGAGAACGGAGAGGGTGGGGAGGTGGCTGAGCTCACGGGGGTCTCGTCGGGGCAGTCGGCGAGGTCGGGGATGAGCTGATGCGGCGGGGACGGCGAAGGGGATCTCCAGTGGCCGGAGTTGAGGATGAGCTCGGTGCAGCATCTCCGGGGCGAGTGAGCGCTTGGGGCTCGGCCTACTCGATGTAGTCAACGACGGCGGAGCTTCCTGGCATGACGAGGCAACGAATGGACGGCGGTGGCTGCGGTGGAGCTTGCCAGCGGCGACGGCTGCGCTCGGCCGGGAGATGGGGAGAGAGCCAGAGAGGGGGAGAGGCCACGGGGAGAGTGGGGAGAAAGAGAGGGAGATGTGGGGGTCGGCATGGCACTCGTAGACGCCTCCAGGGCGTCGGCGGAAGCAGGAGGTGGCCGGCGTGTGGCCATGGGCGCCGGCCACGCGCTCCTTGTCCTCCTGGCGAGAGGAGGAGGACCACTGGCATGAGCCATTGGACTGGGCCTAGCCGGGTGGGCTGGTGGGCTGCACCAGGTAAGTCCCTGTTCTTTCTCTCCTTTTCTGTTTTATTTATTTATTTATTATTTCTGTAACTTCAGGGCTTTATTAAAAATGCCAGGGCATTACCATAAATCATGAAATTAATCATGGCCACTGCTTAGAATATATCCAACAGCAAACATTTTAGTTTATGATTATTTTAGCATTTAAAATATTTTATAGCATTTAAATGCCCAAATGCAAATACTATAAGGATTAATACAATGACCTTAGATGTCCTAGAAAAATGTGCACCATTTTTGTCAAAGGTTTTAACCCAAAACAAAAAGGGTGGGCTTTTTAGAAGGGCATTTCAGGTTCATTGAAAAAGTTTTTAGTAAACCCTAGTTGTTCCAGGGGGGTGCTGGGGGTTCTGTCATCCCCATTTCAAATTTAAAAGGAATTTAAACATGATGCACACTCTAATGCTTGAACTAGATAGGGTGTGACATACAGACTTTTGGAGAAGCCTGTATTTACAAGAAAGTGAGTGGGAGCTCCGTAGCATTTCTGATATTATATGTAGATGACATATTGTTAATCGGAAATGATACTGAATTTCTGAATAGCATAAAAGGATACTTGAATAAGAATTTTTCAATGAAAGACCTCGGTAAAGCTGCTTATATATTGGGCGTCAAGATCTATAGAGATAGATCAAGACGCTTAATTGGACTTTCACAAAGCACATACCTTGATAATGTTTTGAAAAAGTTCAAAATGGATCAGGCAAAGAAAGGGTTCTTGCCTATATTACAAGGTGTGAAGTTGAGTCAGACTCAATGCCCGACCACTGCAGAAGATAGAGAGAAAATGAAAGGTGTTCCCTATGCTTCAGCCATAGGCTCTATCATGTATGCAATGCTGTGTACTAGACCTGATGTGTGTCTTGCTATAAGTTTAGCATGGAGGTACCAAAGTAATCCAGGAGTGGATCACTGGACAGCGATCAAGAACATCCTGAAATACCTGAAAAGGACTGAGGATATGTTTCTCGTATATGGAGGTGATAAAGAGCTCGTCGTAAACGGTTACATTGATGCAAGCTTTGACACTGATCCGGATGACTCTACGTCACAAACCGGATACGTGTTTTTATTAAATCATGGAGCTGTCAGTTCGTGCAGTTCCAAGCAGAGCGTCGTGGTGGGATCAACGTGTGAAGTGGAATACATAGCTACTTCAGAAGCAGCAAATGAACGAGTCTGGATGAAGGAGTTCACATCCGATCTAGCTGTCATACCTAGTGCATCGGGTCCAATGAAAATCTTTTGTGACAATACTGGAGCAATTGCCTTGGCAAAGGAATCCAGATTTCACAAGAGAACCAAGCACATCAAGAGATGCTTAAATTCCATCTGCGATCAAGTCAAGGAGGGAGACATAGAGATTTGCAAGATACATACAGATCTGAATGTTGCAGACCCGTTGACTAAGCCTCTCTCACGAGTGGAACATGATCAACACCAAGACTCCATGGGTGTTAGAATCATTACAATGTAATCTAGATTATTAACTCTAGTGCAAGTGGAGACTGAAGGAAATATGCCCTAGAGGCAATAATAAAGTTGTTATTTATATTTCCTTATATCATTATAAATGTTTATTATTCATGCTAGAATTGTACTAACCGGAAACTTAGTACATGTGTGAATACATAGAATAACAGAGTGTCACTAGTTTGCCTCTACTTGACTAGCTCGTTGAATCAATGATGGTTATGTTTCCTAACCATAGACATGAGTTGTCATTTAATTAACGGGATCACATCATTAGAGAATGATGTGATTGACTTGACCCATCCATTAGCTTAGCATGATGATCGTTTAGTTTCTTGCTATTGCTTTCTCCATAACTATACATGTTCCTATGACTATGCGATCATGCAACTCCCGAATACCGGAGGAACACTTTGTGTGCTACCAAACGTCACAACATAACTGGGTGATTATAAATGTGTTCTACAGGTGTCTCCGATGGTGTTTGTTGAGTTGGAATGAATCAGGATTAGGATTTGTCACTCTGATTGTCGGAGAGGTATCTCTGGGCCCTCTCGATAATGTACATCACAATAAGCCTTGCAAGCAATGTAGCTAATGAGTTAGTTACAGGATGTAGCATTACGTAACGAGTAAAGAGACTTGCCGGTAATGAGATTGAACTAGGTATTGAGATACCGACGATCGAATCTTGGGCAAGTAACATACCGATGACAAAAGGAACAAAGTATACCATTATGCGGTTTGACCGATAAAGATCTTCGTACAATATGTAGGATCCAATATGAGCATCCCGGTTTCGCTATTGGTTATTGACCGGGACGAGTCTCGGTCATGTATACATAGTTCTCGAACCCGTAGGGTCCGCACGCTTAACGTTCAGTGACGATCAGTAATATGAGTTTATGTGTTTTGATGTACCGAAGGTAGTTCGGAGTCCCGGATATGATCATAGACATGACAAGGAGTCTCGAAATGGTCGAGACATAAAGATCTAGATATTGGATGACTATGTTTGAACTTCGGAAAGGTTCCGAGCAAGTTCGGACAAATACCAGAGTACCAGAGGGTTACCGGAAACCCCTGGGGTGTGTAATGGGCCTATTGGGCCTTAGTGGAGAAGAGGAGGGGCGGCCAGGGCAGGCCGCGCGCCCCCTCTCCCTCTAGTCCGAATTGGACGAGGGGGGCGGCGCCCCCTTTCCTTCCCCCTCTCTCCTCCTTCCCTCTCTCCTACTCCTACTCTTGGAAGGGTTGGAGTCCTACTCTCGGTGGGAGTAGGACTCCCCTTGGGGCGCGCCTAGGAGGGCCGGCCTCTCCCCCTCCTCTACTCCTTTATATACGGAGGAGGGGGGCACCCCATATATACACAAGTTGATCATTGATCTTTTAGCCATGTGCGGTGCCCCCCTCCACCATAATCCACCTCAGTTATATCGTAGCGGTGCTTAGGCGAAGCCCTCTTCGGGTCACAACATCATCATCGTCATCACGCCGTCGTGCTGACGAAACTCTCCCTCGAAGCTCTACTGGATCATGAGTTCGTGGGACGTCACCGAGCTGAACGTGTGCAGATCGTGGAGGTGTCATACCTTCAGTGCTAAAACGGTCGATTGTGAAGACGTACGACTACATCAACCGCGTTGTCATAACGTTTCCGCTTATGGTCTACGAGGGTAGGTAGACTAAACTTTCCCCTCTTGTTGCTATGCATTACCATGATCTTGCATGTGCATAGGATTTTTTTGAAATTACTGCGTTCCCCAACACCTCCCCCTCGTGTCGGCACAAAGGGAATCCTAAGTTATGAATGCATGCCCCCTCCCCCCAACCGAGGTTCACCTAGCAAAGTGCAAAGTAGCTACCAGCCCCCCTCCCTCGTGTTGCCACGAAGGGAATCCTAAGCTATGAATGCATGCCCCCCAACCGAGGTTCACATAGCAAA
>NC_041392.1:443817238-443819531 GCF_002162155.2 Triticum dicoccoides
CGGCGGGCCAGAGAGGCATATCTCACCAAGATGGATCATAAAACGGACCAAGAATAATCCACCTTGGTCGTACAACCTCTCTCTTGTTGTTGGTCAAAGTGATGGTCGTCCATGTGACCCCCTAGATGGGCTAGCTCGCCAATAATCACGCAAGTAGCTAGTCCCCGAAGACAACCACTGCATGCGTGTGGCCCAAACATATGTATGGAGAGGTGTGTTTTTGAGTAACAACGGAACAACTTTGATGTGGCACCGTGATTTCGAACTAGAAATCCCCACACTGAGTGAGGGTTAGGTTGACGATGCATATGCATGTTACACCACACTTCAAGCCAACGATGGGGATTCATGCATGCATGCGTGCATAGTATATGCGCTCAAACTTATGGTCTGGATCTCACCATGACCTATACTACGATAACACGAACCAAATGAAGAATCCGCCATGGTAACCTATCTTGTTGTCGGTCAAGGTGATCATGGATGTCCACGCGGGCCCACAAATATATAGGCTTGTCACCGATAACCACCCGAGGGAGTGTACCGTTCGAAGGCAACCACTACACACATATGTATGGAGGTGATGCGTGCATGCAAGTTTATAATACACAACAATGATGCGGCGCGTGCGTAAAAAATCGTACACTAGCTCCCTACACAGAGCGAGATCGGTTCATGATTGTGACGCCCTCGATTCAATCGTACACTAATCATACACGCAAATGTGTATGATCAAGATCAAGGAGTCATGGGAAGATATCACAACACAACTCTAGACACAAATTAAAATAATACAAACTTTATATTACAAGCCATGGGCCTCGAGGGCTCGAATACACAAGCTCGAATACACAAGAGTCAGTGGAAGCAACAATATCTGAGTACAGACATAAGTTAAACAAGTCTGCCTTAAGAAGGCTAGCACAAAAGCAACAATGATCAAAAAGTCAAGGCCTCCTGCCTAGGAGCCTCCTAACTACTCCAGGTCGTCAGCGGCCATCACGTAGTAGTAAGCACCCTCAGGGTAGTAGTAGTAGTCGTCGGCGGGGGCAGCGGTCTCAGGGGCTCCATCATCTGGTTGCATCAAACGGATATGGGGGAAAAAGAAAGCAAAGCAAACGTGAGTACTCATCCGAAGTACTCAGCAAGAAAGGATCTACACTACATATGCAACATTATCAAAGGAAGGCTATATATGTGGACTGGGCTGCAGAAATGCCAGAAGAGAGGGGAGAGCCTGTCCTATTGAATACTAGCATCTTCGGCATCTTTCGCAGTCTTGTAGCATTAGAAGAGTGCATATTAGCATAAAGTAAAGTAGTAGTAGTGTTATCAACCTCACCAGAGATCCTTCCTCGACTCCCTGCGAGAAAGGAATCCTAGAGCCATACTATCCATTACATGCCTCAGCATCCAGTATCCAGTTCTAGTTGTATCGATCGAAATACAACTCTGAGTGTCCGTTACGGTAGGACAGGCTATCGATAGATGTTTTCTTCCCTGCAGGGGTGCACCAACTTACCCACCACATTCACTTAACTCTGTCCGGACACACTTTACTGGGTCATGCCCGGCCTCGGCCAAACAATACGTCGCAACCCGACCTAGGATTAATAGAGAGGTCAGCATGCCGGACTAAATCTATGCCTCCAGGGGTCTTGGGCCATTTCCCCGGGAACTCCTGCATGTTTTCGTGGGTGGCCGGTGAGCAGACCTAGCTACCTTCTTGAAAAGGCAGGTGCTTACGCAGTCCAACCCGGCGCGCGCCACTACAAAAAAAGACACATCCGTGACATTTTGGGCCGAACAAAAAAAATTTCTGTCATACATATGACACTTCTATGATGATAATTGTGACAAAACCCGGTATCATCATAGATGTGGAGGGCTCCTACTTCTATGACAAAAAATCATGATAGAAAATGGGCTTTTCGTCCTGGGCGGGCCGCAGACGCAGCTGCATGACATTCTTTGGGCCGTCCATGACGGAAAAAACCATGGTAGAAGCGAAGGCGAGGAAAATTTCGGGGAGTTCCCGGTTACGGTGGGAGGTCGGGGGCCGAGCGATGCGCGTTTCTCTCGTACACGTACGCGCGTGTGTGCGAGGCGTTGGCTCTAACTGAACCCGAGCGAGGCGTTGGGCTCTAACTAAACCCGAGCGATTGCACTGCAGGCTACGCGTTACTGAACCCGAGCGATCGATCGATGGCTGTTAACTGAACCCGATCGAGCGATTCCTTCGCTACTGCTGCTAACTGAAGCCGATCGATGCTGCCTCTGGATGAACAGTGAG
>NC_041392.1:443819633-443884029 GCF_002162155.2 Triticum dicoccoides
GGATGAACAGTTCCCGGTGGGGGTGGATGAACAGGACCCCATGGTGTTGCCTCTAGATGAATAGGACCCCGATCGATCGAGCCAGTTGGGGCTGGATGAACAGGACCCCGTGGAGGGCTGGATGAACAGGACCACCCGTTGGAGGGCAGGATGAATAGTAGATGGTGGAGGGCAGGATGAACAGTAGCCCGTGGAGGGGTGGTTGAACAGGACTCCATGGAGAGGGCTGGTTGAACAGTAGCCGGTGGAGTAGCGCGCGGTGGAGGCTGGATGAATAGGAGCCCGTGGATGAACAGTCGCAGGTGGAGGCTGGAGGAGGTCGACGGTGGATGAACAGTAGCTCGTGGAGGCTGGAGGGGGTCGACGGTCAAGATGAACAGTATCCCATGGAGTCCCGTTTTGTGGTATGCCACATCCCATCCCGATGAACAGGACCCTCGTTTCGACCGTAGCGCTCCAACACAAGTCCGTTTCCTCTGTTTTGCGGTACGCCACACCCCTCCCGATCAACAGGACCCCCGCTTCGACCGTAGGAGGTCCGTTTCCTCTGTTTTGCTGTATGCCAGACCCCTCCCGATCAACATGATCCCGTTTCGAACATGGCCGGTCGAACACAAGGCCGTTTCCTTCGTTCTACGGTACGCCAGGCCTTGTTTCCATCGCCTATTCCGTCCAAGCCCTCCCGATGAACACGACGCATTCCGTTGCCTCCCCATGAACACGACGCATTCCATTGCCTCCCCATGAACACGACGATGACGCTGTTTCTCCGTTCCGACCCAGCCATGTACATGAGCCCTGGCCGTACATATGCGCAAGTAGGCGTTCGAGACCCCGCCCGTATGTACACATACATGGCCATATTTTCTTTCTTGCACCCTGGCCGCTGTACGTACGTGTAAATGCTACGTGCGCGCCTCTCCTACGACATGTGCGCGCCTCTACTACGACACGTGCACGTCTCTACATCGACCAGTATGTACGTACACGTTCTCGACCAGAATGACAATGCTACGTACGCTTCGACCAGGTGGGTCCTGACTGTCAGGCACTTCCTTGCCTGCGAAGATGTAGCTGGTCGGTCCCAACAGTTAGGGGGCGAATCATTTTTTTGCCCAGATGAACTTCCTTGCGTACGAAGATGTAGCTGGTGGGTCCCAGCAGTCAGGGGGAAACGTTTTTTCGCGAAATACGGTGGCACGTCGTGTGGGTCCTGCTGTCAGGTGGAGGAATAATTATTTTGCATGTAATAAGGAGGCACTTCCTTGCTGCGGCCATGGACCCAGTTGTCAGCCTCTCCACGTACAGTCCACGTCCGATGGAAGCTATTCCTTGACCATGTTGACCACGCCGCACCGAGAGCACCAGGGCGGTGGACGACGGCGCGGCCTAGGAAGGGGACGACGCAGAGCCAGGGAAGACGCGGCAGTGGATGCCCATGCGTAGAGGAGTACGAGGGTTCACTGGTTCGCTGCGGTGTGAGGCTGCCGTCGCCGCAGAATAACAGGGGGTGTGGGTGAGTAGAGGGATGGCCTGGCCAGCGGTGGGAGTAGTAGGGGGCGGTGAGGCCTCCGCTGCATCGCAGCCGGCCATGGGAGGCAGGAGCACGAGCCACGACCGGCGCTGGTTTGGGCGGCTGGAGCAAGAAGACCAGAGGTTGAAGAAGCACTACGGCCGTTGGATGGACATCGTACGGTCACTGGAGCTAGAATCATGCATATTTACTAAGTTGACAAAGCCCTCCGTCCCCGTCAACTTAGTAGGCCCACAAGTTAGCCTCCCACCAAGGTGGGTCCCAGCTAGCAGGGGGGTATTCATTTTTTTGAGCGTAATAAGGAGGCACTTCCTTGCGTGCGAAGATATAGCTGGTGGGTCCGAGCTGTCAGCGGTGGTAACGTTTTTTTCGCGAAATACAGAGGCCTTTAAGGTGGGTCCCTGCTGTCAGGTGGAGGAATCATAATTTTGCGCGTAATAAGGAGGCTTTTTCTTGCGTGCGGCCATGGACCCAGCTATCGGCCTCTCCATGTACAGTCCACTTCAGATGCATGTCGGTCGTTGACCATGTTGACCAGGCCGCGCCGAGAGCACCAGGGCGGTGGACGATGGCGAGGTCTAGGAAGGGAACGACACGGAGGCAGGGAAGACTTGGCAGTTGTTTCCCACGTGGAGGGGAGTACGACTGTACGAGGGTTTACTGGTTCGTCTGCCGTCGCCGGAGAATAACGGCAGGTGTGGGTGAGTAGAGGGATGGCTAGGCCAGCGATGGGAGTACGGTGGGGCGGTGAGGCCTGCACGACAGTAGAGCCGGCCGCGGGGAGGAGGGAGCAGGCAGTCCCGCCGGCGCCTATTTGAGCGGCTGGAGCAGGAAGAGCAGAGATTGAAGAAGCATGACGGCCGTTGGATGGCCATCCAACAGTCACTGCTTGTGCGTCAACCTTTTTTTAGGAAAGCCTCAAATCTGTGGAAAACAGCATACAGCCCATCTGCCATTATTTCTAATAATTTACAGCCCATTTGCTAATTATTAATGTTTTTTGGAGCCCATATTCTTTTTGTTAGCATTACAACCCATATTGTGGCCACGGTTAAAAAATTATACGAAATTTTGCATATTTCGGTGTGGTCTGAATGTTTTTTAATCCCGAAATTTTGACTCACATTCAAACTGATTTTAAAAATAAATGTATATCAATATAAAATCCAATAAATTCTCCACGCATAAAAATTAATGTAATTTCAAATCTCGAAATGAAGAAAAGATATTTGAAACTAATTGCCGGTTTGAAGTGTTTTAAAAATGTACATCCCATTTCTCATTACTGATGGGCCATTTTCTCGGCCAGCCGAATGAAAGCTCTCCTCGTCTTGAAAGATTTGCAGCCCAACAGGCCTGACAAAGCAACTTACTTGGCAAATCACAAAAAAACTGGGTTGTGGCTGTGGACCTAGCTGTCAGCCTCTCCACGTACAATACTCTTCCGATGGAATGTTGTTGACCACGTTGACCATGCCGCGCCGAGAGCACCAAGGTGGTGGACGACGGCAAGGCTTAGGAAGGGGACGACGCGGAGTCGGGGAAGACGCGGCAGTGGATGCCCACGCGGAGAGGAGTACAAGGGTTCACCGGTTTGGCTGCGGTGTGAGGCTGCCATCACTGCAGGGCCTGGCTAGCGGTGGGAGTAGTAGGGGGCGATCAGGTCTCATCGGCAGCACAGCCGGCCACTGGAGGCAGGAGCAGGCGGTCTCCCCGGCGCTGGCTTGGGCGGCTGGTGCAAGAAGAGCAGCGATTGAAGAAGCAGTAGGACCGTTCGATTCAAATCCAACGGTTACTGCTGCTAGAATCGTTTGTTGACTAAGTTGACAAGCCCTGCGTACGCGTCAACTTAGTAGGCCCACAGGTCAACCTCCCAACCGGTGCGCCCCAGATGTCAGTGGGAGGAATCATTTTTTCGCATAATAAGGAGGCAGTTGATTGCGTGCGGCCAGGCCAGCGAAGGGACTAGGGTGGGCCGGGGAAGCCTGCGCGGCATCACAGCGGGCCACAAGAGGAGGGAGTCGGCGCTAGTTTAGGCGGCTGGAGCAGGAAGATTAGAGATTGAAGAAGCATGTCGGCCGTTGGATGGACATCCAACACTAACTGCTGCTAGAATTGTGTGTTCACTGACAAAGCCTTGCGTAAACAAGTCAGCCTCGAAATCTGTGGCATGTACAACCCATTTGCTATTATTTTTATAATTTTTACTCATTTTATAATTCATATGGAATTTATTGTAGCCCGTTTTCCATTTTTAGAATTGCTGGCCATTTTTTGGTCAGTACCAGGGTCAAAAAATTAACTAAATATGTGGGAAATTTTGAAAATTCGCAAATTTTTGCTTGGGAACAAAATATTCTTAATCCAAAAATTAATAGCCATACTAAAACAAATTTAAAAATAAATTAGTACTATGTCATGTTAAATCCAATGAAATACGTATAAGATATCAGTGAAGAACAAAAACAAAAAAAGAAACTTATATCCCATTTGCTATAAATTTTTTGGAATTTTCAACCCCTTTTGATATTACTTTTAACAAACATTGACCATACTCTTAAGCCAGGTCGGAATGCATCCCTCCTCGTATTGAAATATTTGCAGCCCAGTAATTTGGAGAAAACAAATAGGCCTAGCTTGGGTATTCTTCAAAAAGAAATACTGGGCTACCTATTTTCCCAAAGAACTGGTGCATGAGCATTTAGCTTTATTTATTTATTTACTTTTTTATGTTTAGGGGACCATGAGCATGTACCTGGTCCGGATTCATGTGAGCGCCTCCCTTCCAGTTAATTATGGGCTTCTCTATTGGGCCTTCATCAGTGGGTTGCATGTTATCAACAAGTGGAAAATGTGTTCCAAGTTTCAAAAAAATGTGTTCCGTACGATAAATAGTATGCGCTACATACGGTACGGGGCACTAAAGGATCAAACCGTGCGACGACTTCCAAAACATTGTGTTTGTCGTTCTAACAACACATTTATTCAACCAACAGACGAAATATACTACTGATTGTACATTGAAAACAGCAGCAGCAACCAGGGTTGGGGTGTAACAGAAGCAGTAAGCAGGCCAGAAGAGTGAAGACGCGGCTCTCTCTTCCAAACCAAACATCAGCCATCGTTACAAAAGGGCTACCAAAAAGAACAAGTGTATGCATCAAACTAAATAAAGATCCTACTACACCAAGTGTACGCATCTAACTAACTGGCTCAGTTAGACGTTACTATTTATTAAGCTGTGGAGATTGGGTGATGGCTTGAACCAGATGGGTGGCTGACGGGGGAAACTCCAGCCAGCAAGTCGATGTCTAATACTTGCGGCCCTCTCTCCTACTTTGGGCTGCAGAGCGTGGCGGCATATATCAGGGTATGGTGCATGCAGAGACGCATGGTACGCTGTGTACACACAGTTTTGCCTGATGAACGAAACCGCGCTGCCATCATGATCCTTGCCGTCAGTTATCTCCTGGTTAATCGGATAGTTCAGTCCAACAAACAGAAAGCGTGCACCAAGGCTACTTACCAGCCTCCAGTCAAAAATTCCTGAAGGCCCAGACAAGCTGGGATCCTGCTCAAAGACCTTGCAGTGATTGTGATTGTATTCCGCGAAACAACATGTCCGGTACGTATGAACGATCATCAATCTTTCACCGTCGTCTGATCGAGCCAGGAACCACCTGCAACTGCCATGCCGCTTTTCTTTGAAAGGTTATGGGATTAGGAAGGGTAGGAACACCAGGCGGCCTACAACATCATATCAAGTTGGAGTCAAATAAAAAAGGGCTCTTGGTTTAGTCAATCTTAAGAACAACATGTTATGAGCATGAATACTTTTTCAGCAAATGTTGACAGTAATATAAGCAAGCCATCATGATATCATAGGAAAGTAACATACTGCTGTAACAGCCGTTTGGAGTGAAGACTGGAGTAGGCCAGCAATACGTCCAGCCATAGAAGGAGTCGACAGCGTAAATGAAGCCCTTGTGTTCAATGGCATCAGAGAACCATGGAGGATGTATGATCCTGTGATGGACGGGCCGATTTATCCACTTACCGCAGTGACCTGTCAGATAGGCGAGACCACGGTTAAAGAATGCAATTAGCCTGAAGTCTTTATAATTCGCAGATCTTGTGGGCACTTGGCAGATTACAACCTTGAGCAAATCAAACTTGGTATCATGTTCGCTACCGTAAGATTTCGAGTATTCTGGGCCATAGTGCCCAAGCAGTGCAGTGTTAATCGAAGGAAGGGGGATCAATCGCTGGGTGTAGACCTCCACGAGCATCCAGCTGCCGCGACCGTTGACGAGCACCATCCAAGACATGTTCATGCCGACCTAGTACATACCGTTAATGTAGTTGAGGCTGATGGGGATCGGATCGTAGTCAAGGGGTTGATGTTTGCCACCCTACGATCGTTATGCTGTGTGACACACCGTTTCTGAAGATCAGGTGGCATCAACGAGCAAGGAGCTGGCTTAAAAAGCTTTGGCCTAAGGGCTTTGAGTAAACGATACAGCCCCAACGAGCACGCAGCGAGCGGCATGGTACTGAAATTGTCCACACGCGAAACAATGAGCTTGATTACCTCTGTGGGGAGCAAATTCCAGCCACTCTTTCGGCGGACGCTGCTCAGTTCTGCCATTGTTAGTGCTTGGGTTTCGGATGAGGGGGGAGGCGCCTTAGTGGGGATGGAAGATTGGACGAGATTATGTGCGGACAAAGATGGAGAAGCGAATATGTGCTATGGGAAGTGGATAGGTGATGATGACTACAGCATGCCGCTTGACTTACGAGACACATACAAGTAGCATGGGGTCATGTCGATGCCAGACAACTTGCTTGAGTGATCACAGTACTGGTACTCCCTACAATGCTATGCCCTAACTTGCTTGAGTAGAGTAGTAGAGTAGGACTCTGCTCTACTACTAGCACCAGAGGAGTAGTATATTCTAATCTAAAATAGTTATTAACTTCAATGCCCGAGCGTGGAACGACTACAAACCGTGCTCAAAGACCGTGTCTACGTGGTGTTTGGACATGGGCGACAACCTCAACGCCAACGGTGCAGCTCCCGTTGCACAGTATGTGTTTCTGTCCTTCCTGTTCGAAATCATGGTAAAATTCATGTTTCTACTCTATATCCTACTACTATGCTAGTCCACATGATTAGTTGTGAACGACGACTTCTTCCCCGACCTCGGCAACCTCATCCTCGACGACATGGGCGACAACGTCAACGCCGGCAACCAGTAAGATACAGGGTGTAGGAAGCGGTTTGGGAATTTGCATGCCTTTCCAACCAGTGAGATACTCCGTACAAATTACGACAGAGAAATAACCACAGAGAAGGAAGCTAAAAGTAAACAATCAAACAAGCATTTTTGCTTTTGTTTTGCATTGAATCGTTTCACAAGCTTGACTAGTGTTGTTTTTCTACTTTTACAAAAACCGCATCGTAATGTTAAAACATGCATTTGCACGTACATAAGTAATAGTAGTACTCCCTCCGTCTAGGTGTATAAGTCTTCCCTCCTTCTTGGTCACGGTGCACAACCGAAGATGACTTATTGACCTGGATGGAGGGAGTAGCACAGTCTGCAAGCATATATCGAAAGAGACGTGTACTGCGATAGTGGAAAAAAATTACTCGTATATGAGACGAGGTCTCACGGTTAGCAGGTGAGACCCGTCCTGATGGATGACACATGGCTTTTAAGTGGGGGTGGGGGATGCTTTGTGATTTGTGAATGCCATGTGTCATCCATCAGGATGGGTCTCGAAAAGACCTGGTCACTTAGAATTCTTTTCCTGCGATAGTATATAGTAAAGTTTGTGCTATATGCACGTACTTGCAAAATGCGTACGAACACACAAGGTTTCCAAACTTTCCCTTTTACATACTTAATTAAGGATGCTAAAAATTCCTGAACGTTCGGGATTTATCATTTGCGTCCCAAAACTAATGAGATCGCCTTACGAAACAAAAATTATACTCCTCCTAAAAGCCACGGTGCTCGCAGGAGCGCTTGCGGTGCACCACGAGTGCCCTGGTGCGCGGTCGTTTCCCAGCACGCCGACACAATGCCTCTTCCTCAGCCTCGCAACTCATGAGGTGCTGATTGGCGGCTTGCCAGCGGGTGAGCACGATCTCACCGGTGTGGTGATCTGGCGCCAACAGGTACTCCTCCTCGCTAGAAGCGTGCACCCGGTCCACATACCGCCAAGCGTAGATGAGGCGCTTGGGCCTGACTGCACTCAGGGCGTCGGCACGGGCATCCTCCGCCACCCTCATCGCCCTCGCACAAGCCTTTTGCCAAAGAGCCAATTGCCTGACTCTCTCGGACGCGACATAGGCCTCCCAGGCAGCTTGTTCCACGGTGCGCTTCTCTTCCTCGACCTTCTTCTCTGCCTCTATTTTGGCATGCTCTGCTGGAGGCAAAGCCTCCCACAAGGCGACATCCATTTCTTTCCAGAGCTCCTCAAGGCTGGGGGGCTCGGCGGGCGGCGCAGCGTTCTCCTCGTAGTGGGGAGCCGACGCGTCCACCGGTGCGCGTGCTGGCGAGATTGGGAACACCGACGCGTCCACCTCGACGCGTTGCGGCAAGGAGCGGAACACCGACGCGTCCTCCTCGACTAGTGGCGGCGAGGAATGGAACGGCGACGCGTCCCGTAGCGGCGAGGAGCGAAACACCGACGTGTCCTCCTCGACTAGTGGCGGCGAGGAACGGAACGGCGACGCGTGACCATCCGCGCGGTGCAGCGAGGGGCTCCTAGGGCTTGGGAGGGGCGATGCCATGGTGGTCGACGTGAGAGGGAGGGGGAGGAGATAGCGATGAACGTGAACGTGAGGGGGAGGAGATAGCGATGTCGTGGGAGGCGCAGTATTTATAGCGACCAATGGCACACCTACGTAAGATATGGACGGAGCTGCACTGACTTAACTGCCGGTCCAGTTGCGTCACTGACATGTGGGCCAGACCCCTGTTGGGCCCATATGTCAGTGACCGAATGCACCTGCAGTTAAGTAACAACTACGTGGGCATATTTGTTGGAGTAAATTATGGGGGAGCAAAGGGGTGGAAATATTGCTGGTCACAATGGATTGGATGAGCATGGGGGGAGGAGAGTCATGCATGCAGATTTTTTCACACGGGGTGGAGTGGTGGGACCGCCGGAGGGAGAAGGAGAGTTTGGCAGGCATATTGTTTCACACATGGAGAGGAAAAAAATTGGAGACGAACGGGCTTCCTGCAGGTATGGGGAACGGTGCATAATAAGTCATCTTGCATGTCGGGCTAGGTATAGTCTCAAGTCATTAAAAACAAACACGCCCCACACATGTTCATATTTCAAGGTGCACTAAATTATTGCATGCGATGATTAAGGCTGGCCATCATGGTGGTATCTTAGCTGGTATCATGCACACGGGAATAGCAAACATGCTGATGTGGCAAAGAATTAAAGAAGAGAGGGGGGGTTAGAGTAACTAGAGTTCATGCATGCATTGGTAAACACATTTTTTTTGTGGAGAACGACAGCACTAGTTGAGTACTTTTGTAGACTTCAAAAACTATTCCACAATGTGTCAACATTCACAATGTCAAATCAATATTTTTACACTCATTATAAAACATAGTTCTTATACTAGTACTAGTTGAGTACTCATTATAATCAATACTCCCTCCGTCTAGGTGAGCAAGTCATCTTAGATTGTGCACTGTGACCAAGGAGGAGGGGAAGACGAGAGATCTTAATGTTTATAATCAGTACTCCCTCCGTCTAGGTGAGCAAGTCATCTTAGATTGTGCACTATGACCAAGGAGGAGGGGAAAACAAGAGATCTTAATGTTTTTTTGCTAATTAATAGCATTGCATGCAATGAACTAACCACTGCATGTCGTGTTTGGTAGTCTCAAGTCATTAAAAGCATGCACACCCACATCTCCTATTGGTTGATATGTCAAGAAACAAGAAACGAGGTAGAAGTTAATGCACCGTGCCTAAGTGTTTTGGGAGTACTGTAGATATTGATATTTTTAGTATAAATTTGGTCGGGGGATTTCATTGATGCCTGTCAAAGTGTTGACAGGTCTGCTATGTGTGACCTGAAGATGAAAGCATTGAGCATCTCGAAGTTGATCAACAATCTTCAATTGTCAAAGATTAGCCGTTCGGCCAATAAGGTGGCACACTTAATCGCTAAGTATAGCTTTGACAATAGATTAGATGGTATTCTTGTAAATAATGTACCGCCTTGTGTGGTGAATATTGTATCGAATCAGTGTACTGGTGTGGCTGGTTAATTAATATAAGGTGGTGTTCAAAAAAAGTATAAATTTGGTCAAACACTTTGCAAACGGTTGACGGGAGTAAAAAGGACCAGAGGGAGTATCATGCATGCGGAGTAGGCAAAAAAAATTGCTTGTCTAAAAAAAGGCAAAAAAATTGCTCATTTATAGCCGGTCGAAGTCTCAAAGGGTGCGACCGCGCGAGGGAGGCGAAGGTCGTGGGAGGCGCAACATTTAACGGAATTAAGTGAAGTTACATCCACGCGCCGGCATGGCGTGCGAACAGGCAGAAGCTATACCGTTAGGCCTACGATGGGTCTAGTAGACATGACATCTAGTGGGTCCCGCATAGTTCTCGAGAACTCTTTGGGGGCTTGCAGCCGTTTATCCACCGGGCAAGCCAGCAACCCATGCCGTTCGCACGCCCTACTCGTCCCCGTCTTCTACCTTACAACAGTTCACTCCTAGTCGTCCCGTCCTTTCACATTAGTTTGCTCCCAGTTTTTTTGCGGGGTACAACAGTTCAACTTCTCCTAACCCTCCTCCAAAATCCATGCCCTCCCAAATCTCCATGGTCGCCGCTGAGTACCAGGTTAGAGCCATCACCGGCGATTAGTTCATCGTCATCTACACACGTGGATCCGAGACGGTGAAAGCATGGCTTGCTCGCTTCCTACGCATGTTCAACAGTTCAACGGATGAGTGGGTCGCTGGGCTAGATGTTGAGTACACCATAGTCCTGGGACGAGAGAAGGATCTAAAGGACGAAGAGAGGAAGAAGCCCGCCATGATCCAGGTTTGCGTACATAACGTTTGCTTGGTCTACCACATATGCCATGCCGACGTTGAGTGCCAGGATTTTAAGAACTTCCTCAAGGACAAAAGAGTGAAATTCGTTACTGTAGGCTTTAAGAATGACAGTGACGTCCTGCGTCGGATAGGTCTCATTGTAGGCCAGCCCTTCGATCTCCAGAAGGCAAGCCTGGTATCCTCCTCTCAACCTTCAATGCTGACCCTGGCAGCAGCCATGATTGATCCTTCGTATGCTAAACTGAAGAAACCTCATCACGAGTTTCATCATGCATGGGAGTCGAAGACATTATATGAAGATCACATCCTGTACGCGGCAATGGATGCCTACCTTTGTTTAAATATCTACAAGGGTTGGATGAAGAAGCAGAGCCCAGTGTCCGATTCAAGCAAAGAAGAGTCGGCAAAGAGGAAGAGGAAGAGGGACAAGGACGAAGTCGAGGACATGGACTCGGACTCCAAGTAGGTGGCAGTGCCGTCGCTCATGCTGGTTCTACTGCAGTGTCAAGCGGGCTAGTTGCTTATTAGTTTATTTTCAAGGGTGTGTTGTGCTGAGGCTCCAGCAGAACTATGGGGCTGTTTGGATTGTGACTATCTTTGCCATATGTTGCCACATGATTTTTGCCACATTTGTCACACTTGCCTTACTTGAGTTGCTCCAATTGTTAGCCATACTTTGGTTTGCCTAAGGGAATCTTGCCACACTTTTTGTGTCTATGACATGTGGGGTTCACTGCTCATAAAAAATTCCTTGTCTCAAGTGTGGCTAGAACCAAACACCTACCTAACTTGGTCAAACTTGCCTAAGGTTAGGTGTGGCAAAGTGTGGCAATGTGTGGCTAGGAACCAAACGGCCCCTATGTTTATGTTCTTTCTCGTTATTTGAACTCTTTAGTACGTACAGTAGTACTAGTACTATGTCTTACTACTGTTCTTCTTGCAGTTGGTACTACTGCTCGTATCTTCATGTTCCTACTGTACTTAATACGTTCGTACTAGTAGTATAATTTGGGTCAGTCGATTTGTGAAAGAAGTTTGACGGAGCGAAGGAAGAAGACGGCAGAAGAGGTGGAAGAAGCCCTTCTAGCCATCCATGTTGCATCAAACGGCTCACATGAGTCGACTGACCCAAATTGCTCCTTCAGATTGTAGGATCCACGTGGCATTCAAGGTCTCGAAGGTAGATTCCACGTCCGCATCCGGTTTGCGGGCTCAACGCACGTGCGACCGGCTTCCGCCGCGACAGCCACCATGCGTGCCTCCTCTGCGCGGGCGAAGACGACAATGGCACGCTAGTTCCTCCATGCCGGCGTGCTGGAGCACGCGCTCGTCCTCCTCTTCGTACGCTGCGTGCATAGACGCGGCTCGACCAGCTGCTCGCGTGCTTGGCAGCGCGGTGGCATCGCGAGGAGGGACTGCAGATGACGGGAGCGGGCAAGCCTTCGGCTTCATGTCACAGGGATGGCGGCGACACGGCGGTGATGGGCGAGAAATTGTTGGCCGGAGCAGGCGGGCGCCGACATGCGCAACGGCGGCGGCATATTAATGAGTGCGCGTGTGGGAGCTTACTTTAGTTTTATATATAAGGTTGGTCAAACTTAAAAGAAAACCATACTAGTACACGTAAACATTAGACTTAGGCAGTGCTTTTATTAGGTACTAGCTTATGTTCTTGCCCATTGTGACCATCCTTAGTACCACGGCCACGATACGGAATCCTATGCAAGCGCGTGAACCGCGGCCGCGCGGTCAATCGAACGGTGTGTCACCGTGTCGCGCTCGAAGGACATCCACCGAACCTTTTTGTGTGTGTGAAAACAACCCTCGAATATTACTCAACTTTTTTTCTTGTGAAAGTTCTTGATGCTGCAATATTTCCATATATTTGAATTTAGCTCCAGTTTGTGTTTATTTGGATTTGGACGTTTTAGGTGCGCCCTAGTTTTTTTTAATACTGATTTTGTGTGTGTGACTGAGAGAGAACGTGTGTATGTGTCCATATGTGTGTTGTGGCGGAAGGGCAATGTGGAGACAGTGTGCGTGTGATACAGACATAGAGAGGTGTGAATGTGCAAATGATCGTGCATGAGTGAGACATAGATAGATGCCGATATGTTGTGTATACATGAGAGAACGGTCTTCTAGTTTACTTGTGTGTGTGTGTGTGCGTGCGTGTGAGAGAGAGAGGGAGGGAGAGAGACAGAGAGAGGAGCATCCGTAACACAACAACCATCTCTCTCGATTCATCCGTCCCTCGCATGGTCGCATGCAACACATGCATCAACGCGCACATTTTGACACCCTCACCCGGCCCCTGCCCACCTCAAGGCCGGCACAATCTCTTCGTGAATACCCATTTCTCTCCTTAGGTTTGTTTTCTCTCAATATTTGACACACACACACACACGCACACACACACAGAGAGAGAGAGACACACGCAGCACAACACACACACACACTCCCCCGAACACACAATTCATCCCCATCCAAGGTTATACGGCGACCACTCTCGCTTGTGCTTCTTTGCACCCCAACATGCACAACACCTCAATCTTTTCCTCCTCTCTCATCAAACATGTTGTCTCTTCTCCTTCCACGTATACAGAATCTAGATGCACACGCATCTCATGTATACTACATGTATGCATCTTTCTCACAGACCTAACTTCTTCCTCTCTCTTTCTCTCTCTCTCTCTCTCTCTCTCTCTCTCTCTCTCGTTAGGTTTGTCTCCTACTCTCTCGTCCACATACATACAATCTTTCCCTCCCTATCTGCTCCATCTTCAAAAGCTCTCTCTGCATGTTTCATTCACACATTGGGATATGTCAAAATGTTGCTTCTATAATGGCTGATGTAGAGTTATGGTTGTTCTTGTTGCATCCTACAAAGTAATAACTATGAAATGCATTTAGATTCTCATTTGACTGGGATTATGTGAGTTTGAGCATGTTGTGAAGTACTATAGACCTTCTATACATCTTGGGATTCGACAATGATTGTAACTATTGAATTGTATAGAACATTACATTTGAAGTCAATAGCCTAATATATTTATTTCACAATTTCAACAAATGATTAGTTCAATACAAACTAAGAAAACAAATGTGTACTCTCTCCGTTTTTATTTAAGTCCGCGTATTAGCATTGGTCAAAGTCAAGTTTTGTAAACTCTTAGAAAGCTTATAACAAAAAATATTAACATATACAATAACAAATAAATACCATTAGATTCATTATTGAATGTACTTTCACATCATACATATTTGTTATGGTAAATGTTTATATTTTTCTATAAACTTGGTCAAACTTTAGGAAGTTTGACTTCGGTCAAACCTAATATGCAGAGTTTACTACTACTACTCACTAGTTGCTTAGCCAAATCACTCAACACGCCACACGGGGAGTCCAGTGTCACAAAATTTTGAGGTCGGCGGGAAAATCTCCCGCGACCCTGATTCGAGCAGTGGGAAGTTACCATCATAGCCTTCGGAACAGGCCTACGGATGACGCTTGGTAGGGGGCTGTTTTCGTAACTTCGGGTTCACCCTACCCAGCCAACCCCACCCCGGCACCCAGAGTAGTACACCTGAATACTCCCCAATTTCTATCCCCACCACAAAATAGACTTCTCCACGGCACCGCAGCCTTCGTGCTCCTCCCCTTTACATCGGCGCACTCATCCACCGCAGTGCATCTGCCTAATCGACGACCTCATACGCTGCACTGGAGCCGGTCCACCGTCGTCGTACATGGAGCCTCTTCCCCGGCATCATCTTCCATGGTCTCGTATCTGCTTCCCGAAAGCCGACGCCAAGCACAGAAGTACCACCGTCGTGGACAATGAACTAACTCCCATTGCCGACCATGACTCACAGAGGCCGCCGCGACCATCGTTCTCCTCCTCGATTGGTAATGTGTGTATTGAATCACTTAGCAGTACATGTGCAGTTCCAATTTTGTTCATACCTACCCTTCAAATTTCCTGGGTGCTATTGTTCCCGTAAAAGTAATTGGTTATAACCTCCATTGTCCAACAGAATATCAGCTTGTAATTGTGCGTCGCTCCTGTATCGCGCTGTGCTTGGGTAGGTTTTTCATCTGCAACCAGTAGTGTGGCAAATGATGGGAAGGTTTTTAGAACTAGCAAAATGCCCATGCGTTGCACGCATCAAGATGCATTTGTATGAGTAGTTTATCTTGTTGGAGATGCTCTAACATGGCAGACGAGTGCTTTAATGTTGCCCACAAGATGCGCGAGTATTACTAGTAGTATATTTTTCTTGCCATGTTGAGATTTTAAAACCACGAGTGCGAGCATGCAAAGGAGCAATGAAGATCAAACACGGGATATTCGGGACATCTTCAAGGAGCGTCGCAAGTTAAAGAGGAGCTGCACCGAACCTGTAAAACGAGCTTTCGTAAGTAACACCCTTTCAATTACTTCCATGTAGCCGTGTGTTCTTCGATGTGTATATGTTGTAGTTTCTGTTTCTCTTAAGCGTGGTGTTCTTCGATGTGTAATGAGAAGAGTCTTAATCGTCCAAATGCTTTCGTTTTTAGCTCGATGTAGGAAGTGGGTGTTCTCACCTTGTAGTCTATTTTTATTTATTTATTCCTTTTGAATTCACTTCTCTGAGTTCTTTTTATCTGGCTTCTACTAAATGGATCTAGGTTGCTCTGAGTATTGATCTAAAAAAGAAGTAACTTCATGTCAGGATGCAGTTCCTGCAAGGAGGGAAGTATGGTCAACCTCAAGATCATGTTTCCAAAATGAGGCTGGATTACACACAAGGTGCCAGTTCCCTAATGATGCTAGATTAGACACAAGGTGCAAATTCCCAGATGATGCTGGATTACACACAAGCCAAGTGGAGTCGTCAGCTGTTCGTGTCCTCATGGCATTAGTAAAGGCTGAAAGAAAGCGTGCAGCAGCCCTTGAGAATGTAGCCGAGTTCCTGAAGAAGCGAAAAGAGCAATCAGATGCTCTCTTCACTGAAGCCAAAGAAGAGATGGAAGAAGCCAGAAATAAGCTAGCAGAGGCAGAGCAGGCTAGGCGTCTCCTGCTATCTAAAACTGTTGTCAATACAAAATTTCCTTCATAATAGCTAGGTTCAAATGTTTATCCAGTCAGCATGCCTTTTGTGATGTCTATGCATCTACTGATGTGGCACAAAATGTTTTTTTCGGGTCATGTAATAACAACAATTACTTTCCAAACAATAATAGACGAAGCATTGGACATGGTATAGTTCACGCGCAAGCCCGACATTCCAAGTTCAACTTCCACATCAAACTCATGTTCACAGATATCTGCACATTCATACATAATGTCCACAACCATGATTCACTTCAAAGCCAAAAAAATGTGAGGAGAGTTATAAATAAAGAAAATCCTCTACTAGTTCCTGCTACCAGTGTGAGCACAACAAGTCAAGACCATGCGTAAAGTAATTATATTGTAGTCATTTTTGGTGTTCTAAAATGCTTGCCGGCTCGCGGAAGGACGTTTTGCCAGCACACGCACGGATTCAATGAAGGCAGGCGGGGCAGTCTTAAGCTGGTTGCACGCGACGAGGAGGCCTGCTCAGCTGGGCCTGCAGCGAGTGCGGCCCTCTTGGTCGGCGCACCGGTTCAATGCCTACGCTATGAGAGGTCGCGTCCATGTCAGAGCAATCACTCCCTCCAGTCCTTTTTTGTTTGGGTATAACAAAATCTCGTTTTCCATTCAGATTTTAGTGGTAGGAGTTGTGCGTGTGTGTCTGTGAGAAAGAGAGAGGAGATGGTAGTCGGGGTTGTCTGATCGGTAAACAAATGAATAATGTCAGTCTGGGATGGAGACAAAAAGGAGACCACAACAAATGTTGTGTCTACAGGAGAGATAGAGAGAGTAATTTTAGTTGTATGAGTCATATGTAGAGACATATAGGGTGTGTGAGAGAATCCCATAGAGAGAAGAGTGAAAGACGAGTGGACACTGTGTGTTTGGCGGTGAAAAAGAAAGCTTAGGTACCGAGTGATACCAGAGAATAGTAGAGACGTGAGAGATAATGAAAACCGTTTACTTTATAATGATAGGGAGAGTGTGACACTTCTCAAGGGAGACGTCGAGATACCATGTTTGCGAGGATAGGAGCAACATGAAGTGAGCGTGCGGGTGAGCTGGAGAAAAGAGAGTGACAGCTACCTGAAGGAGCATGCATGCGAGAGAGATGGGCGTGAAAGGAGTGAACAAAAAAGGGATTCAAATATTTGAATTCGAGATGGTGATACATGTAATCCATACTCGAACCAAAATTGATCTATCAAACATGCATACTCATATGAATTCACGCACATATATGTTATTTAATATGTAGATATTATTGATCCATACATTTTAGTAGAACATAATTTGGTTAAAAAAATTGAATTCAACCTTAAGATTTCGAGATCGTTGTATTTGTAGATCATATTATACATATAAAGGAGCAGAATTCTTTGTTGTGCTTTTCAAAGTATATATATATAAAAAAATGATGTATATAGAATGTAATTCCAATTGAAAATGGATCCCGCCTGAAAAAAATAGAATACAAACGGGATTCGAATTGAGTTGGCACGGTAAACGTGCACTCTGCAAAATTTGAACGAAGCAGGGAAAGTCGCAGTAACCGCTCGAAACCAAAATCCGCGAGATGGAAATCACTACTGCCTATCCCTGCCACGCAAAGCCTATATGCTGGATTTCTATAGGTTTCGATAGGGGTAGGTTTGTAATTTCACCCAAACGTGACATAACCGCCTCTCACCCGGATTCATACACGGTGGGCGCCAAAACATAGTGTGTCCTCGGCCAAAATCGACTCCCTCCCCGATTCATATTCATACACGGTGGGCACCAAAAGCAAACTCTCGTCGGCAAATATTCGGTGTATGCGAGATTACCGTCCTATCCCCGACCGACTAGTGTTGCTGTGATGTAGTAGAAATTTGAAACAGGGGCTAAGTTTGTAAGTTTGTAAACATGGTTCCCCCTTCCTCTCTACCTCCCTTTCCCCATTCGTACTCCGTGGGCGCCAAAACACCCTCTCCACCCCACCCTCCTCTGTCCGCCGCCGTCCGCCACCCCATCCACCGCCGTCCTCCTCCAGCATGCCGAAGCTGATACCCCGACGCCGCCGTCCATTACAAGAGATCAACCTCTCTCATCCACGGCATCGGACCAGGATCCTTGCATCCCGTCCTCTCGCTTCATCCCCACCGTCGTCCACCTTGCCGGCGCCGCTCCTACGACCGTCTCGTCCACCGCGCCCCGCCGCCACCGTCTACCCTCCTAGATCTGCTTCCACGCCGCCGATAGCCATCGCTACCGTAGCACCATCAAATTCTCAGCAGATGCCTACACGGCGTCGCACCAGAGGCGGTACTCTTTCGTATCTGCTCAACTTATTTATCGCAGCAAGAAAATAGATCGCCACTGCTTTACTCTGATTTCTTGTCTTGGTTGCGAAGTTGCCTTTTGTCCGGTTTGCACCTTCAGATCCGCCATGGCATGCTCAACACCATGCTCGCAATGCTTATGGTTTTCCCCTTTAATATTCCACACTAGTTAAACTATAATAGACTAAAGTTCAAAATTGGGTCAGTCAATTTTTCAGAGCTCGCCGGAGTTCGCCGGTGCGATCGAAGGGGCTTGGGTGGTTGTGGGGCCTTGCCGAACGAAGAAAACTCGACGCGGGTGGGGGTTGGGGTGGGGGTGGGGGTGGGGGTGGCAGAGGAACACAGGCGGTGGGGGCCAGTGGTCCGGCCGGCGGCCGTGCGGTGCTCTGTATGGGAAGAATCAGAGACGAGGAAGAAGAAGGGTTAGGAGACGTAGGATCTTCATCCAACCTTCTAAAATGGTCGAGCTACAGCTAGGAGTTGCATTCTTAATGCTCTCTGGTTCGTCATGTGTGGGCACTGCGCAACCAACATTTTATTATCCAAAATCTGCTTGCTCTTCTTTACCATGTTCCTCTTCCGTTCTTCTTTAATATGTACTCTCTCCGTTCCTAAATACAAGTCTTTGTATAGATTCCACCATGGACTACATATGGAGCAAAATGAGTGAATCTACACTCTAAAATGTACCTAGATACATCTGTATGTGATCCATAGTGGAAATCTCTACCAAGACTTATATTTTGGAATGGAGGGAGTATGATAGTATTACAGTATGTTCCTTGTACTGAAGATGAGCAGGGACATTTGCAGTGTAGAGGTCTATACGCCCGGTTGTGATGGACAGTTTGAGCCTCTTTGATTCGTAGGATCTTGTAAACATAGGAATAGGATTTGTAGTGGCCTGCCCACTTGAATCCTATAAGAATAGCAAGGAAATGCGGGGAGCTGTGTCGCCTTTGAGAGTTACATTGATATTAACAGTACCACACCTTCACTTGAAGAGATCTGGTATCCGAAGCCTTTCTAGCCGTACCAGCAATACTAGAACATATATTCCAGCAAGTTCCACTTTGCTGATTTTACTCTGATGCTTAAGGTTTTCCTGTTATATCTACACTATGATCTGTGTAGCTGCTTTGTGTCGCACTAGGAGCGGTCCACTCTTGAAGCTAAACACTGCAATGACTTTCAAAATTGGCACCAAGGCATTGAGTGCCATTCTGGATGCAATGAAACTCATACGCTCCCAACCTGTTGATTCTTGTTCAGAATATCATCCTAATGACTATTCTAACCTCGAGAAGTCAAAGGCAGATGGCCTGTCTTGTTCACCCATCAAGGTGCCTATTCTAATTTGGCAATGTTTTATTGATTGCGGGTATCTTGCATATGTTGTCTTGCATTTCTTCTACTTTGTTGCACCACCATCTGCTTAGTTTACTCATCATATATGTCGAGATGCCATGCCCATCCATTATAAATACATATTCCATCTGTCATCATACCATGTTTTTCCACTCAAATGTTGTTCTTGTGCATCAGACATCAAAAAGGAAGAGGATGATTGCCGAACCTAAAGGACACCAGCAAAGTCCTTGAAAAACGTGGTGGTGCCGGAGAAATCAGACAGCACCCCACTTATATTAGTTGTACAACCAGTGACACAAAACGTAGGACCGACTCCAGCAGACTGTACCCATACTTCACTGGCCACACCACACAGGACCTGCACTCCAACAAAAGGTATACTGATTTCATTTGCCATAGCACCAGCTGTACCACAGAAAAATTCAACTCCAGCAAAAAGTACAGCAAGTCCACCGACCGAAGACCTATCCCAACTGCAGAGATGGCCAATTGCTGCAGATTGGAACCCCATTCCATTTATTCCTAGTTTAAAAGACAATGCTTTCAATGTTGTTAGGGACTACATGCATATATTCCCATCATGGGAAGATTATTGTGAAGACAAACACCATTTTCACATCTTCCTGTCCAACTTACGTGTAAGTGCTATTATTCATGGCTATTATTTTCCTGTTTTTTGCTAATTGAACACATCAATGATTTACATTACATTGTTGTAACTAGGCGAGGGTCAATCTGGATAGTCATGACGAGCAAAGCTTGCTTGTGCTTTTCAATGAAGCATTGCAGCAGTATCGGTGTTACCTGAGGAAATCACACTTTGATGGCAAGTCTATAAACGAATTCCTGGTGAAGTCTCCTGTGCTAAATTTAGAAGACATTGAATGGAAAAACCTTATTATGCACTGGTCTCATTCCCAGGATGAGGTATTGTCTATGAAATCACATGATAATTTGAACTTCTACTTTTCTGCGTGTGCCTTACGGATCTTTTTTGCAGGAAATCTGCTCGAAGAAGAATTCCGGTTTGACAAGAATGACAGGATATCTCAAATATGCTGCCTGCTGCTTTGCTCTTGTTAGTACCTGTTGTCCTGTATCACTGTACTTGCATACATACCTGGTTCATTATGTGACAGCAGTATGCATGATAGCTTGCTTATCAATTGTTTGCTCCAAATTATCTGATCTGTATGAATGGTTACATTAGTGTAGAATATATCCAATGCCTATGATTTTTTAGCTCTGCATTGTTCTTGTAAGTACATGTTGTCCTTTATCAGTGTACTTATAATGACAGGTAGTTGTTCATGTACCATCACTCTGCAGCTTATTTTTCTTTGCCCTCCATTTTCTACACATCAGATATATATTTACTCTTACCATAAGGTTGGTACTGAAGAAGTTTAGCTGTGCATTGCTCTTGGCTGTACCTTTTGCCTGTATCGATGCACTTACATTTATAGCTACTTGGTTATGTAGCATCACTCTTCACCTTATCTTAAATATTCTCCATTTTTGCGTATATTATCACATCTATATTTACTCTTAACAAAATGTAGAATAAAGGCAATGCTTTTGAAGAAGATTCTGTGGTAAACTTCTTGAATTGCCCCCCATCAGCATGGACAAGGCCTTTATAGACCCTGTCTTCACCAATAATGTAAGTTTGTCCATCTCAAGCCTTCAAACTTTGTTGTGTATATTTGGTTAGGCATGACTGCAACAGCTGTTTATTTTTGGTGTTTGCATCAAATTGCTTGATTAAAGTTTATTATATGTAGTTCATAAACAAAAGTTCGTCCTTTCTCAATTTAAGTTTTCAGTTGTACAACCAAGTTCCTTCTTCATACCATGTAAATTAAACTATACAGAGCAAGTGATCTTCTTTTGCACTGCATGTATGCTTCTGTTATTCATCTGTAATCCAGTGGTGTGGTGAACCTACCCACTACAGCACAATGTCATATTCTGCAATGTCTTAACTATGAAAAATGTCATATGATTCTACTACTATTTAAACCGTCCCTTTATTTGCCAATCTGAAATGGTATAAATTGACAGCACACTAACCATTGATACTTATGAGTTCTTGATCTGTAATCTAGTGGTGTCATGAAGCTGCCAACTCCTTCACAATGTCATTTCCTGCCATGTCTTGACCTAAACAATACCATACTGTGTTAATGCAAATTTAAACTGTGTCACTTTATTCTTCAGTAAGAAATGTGATGAATTGTCAGCACTGATACTTTTATGTGCAAAACCTGTCATCTGTCTGCTTGTTTATCTTTTAGAGTGAGGAAGATATAAGTGTTGAACAAGCGCAGTCTCATCATCTTGCTCAGCTGCTTGCACTGCAGCTCCCCAGCAGGGCTAACCTTTCTTGAACTCTATTGAAGTGCTGTCGGTTTTGTATATTATTTTGTCGGCGTGTTTATTTGCACTGGTGGCAATCTTTGATGCCCAGTGTATGTAATATGTTGTCTGCTTGTGCTTTATTATCATAGTGGCGAACTTTGATGCCCAGTGGATGTAATATGCCATAATTTCTTTATTATATAGTATAGGTTTTTTCTTATTCACGATGCTGCAGTTATTTTACTTTATATATATCCTGTCTTCGCAGTAAACCGGCCAAACCGTAAAATTATGGTACATAATCAGGCCGTCATGCAATCACGATGTAGGTTGGGCCTGAAACGTGCCGATCAGCTCACGGGCCGGCAGCAGCCCGAAATGAACCTCGGCCCATGATTGTGCGAATCAAATCACGGGCTTTTAACAGGCTGGAAAATTGTCTCGGTCCTTGTTTGGCCCAATCAGATAACGGCTGCGATCAGGCCGGATGCAAACAGGGCCGTAGTTAGGCCCAACTATATGACGGGCTTTTAATAGGCTGAAATTAATATAGGGCCGAAATGTTAAACGGGCCCTTAACAGGCCAAAACTAATATCAGGCCGAATTACTAAGTGGGCCTTTAGCAAGTGGGCCCAAAAGCATAGTGTCCAGTTGACAGGCCGAATCTGATATGGGCCATAATTAGGCCCAAAACCTCTTAAAGGGCCGGACCTGATCTGGGCCGTAATTTTGCCCAGAACGTGGTAGGCTTTTAACGGGCCAGATCTCATATGGGCCACTATTAGGCCCGGAGCGTGGCAGGCCATTAATAGACCGTATCAAATATGGGCCGGCATTTGGCCTAAAACATGGCAGCCAGTTAACGGGACGGCCTACTAGGGTCCTCAAAATCTTGTGGGCCTACAGCTGGGCTGGCACATTAATGTTGGAAAAATCTCGTGGGCCTTTAACTGGGCCGGCCCATTATGATCCGCAAGAATTTTGTGGGCCTTTACCTGGGCCGGCATATTATGGCACACAAAAATCTTGTGGGCCTGTACCTGGGCCGGCCCATTATGGCCCGCAAAACCTTTTGGGCCTTTAGCTGGGCCAGCCCATTATGGTCCGCAAAATCTCGTGGGCCTTTAGCTGGGCCGGCCCATTATGGTCCGTAAAATCTTGTGGGCCTTTAGTTGGGCCGGCCCATTTAAACTTGTTGGGTCGTGCCACGTGTCGACGTATCATAGGCGCCTTCTGTCCAGTGAGTGGATGACATCTGTCCCCACGATGAGCCGACACGTGTTTCCTCTAGCCAATGATGATTTTACACGAGGAAAATCCCCATTGGTCGGGGCTGTTAACGGGTTATCGGATCCAAAAACTGACCCGATAGCTTAACGTCGTTCCGTTACGATGGATGTCACGTGTCAGTCACCCTTGACAAAAGCACTTCTGTGACGCGCGATTTATCGTCATGGAAGTGGACACTTCCGTGATGATAATTTTGGTAATGTCATGGAACACTTCTACGACAGCACAGGTATGACTATCTTGATTCTGTCATAAATTTTTCATGGATGTACATGCATGACAAAAAAGCGACCTACTGTGACAAACACGTATCATCACGGAAGTGTATTTTTTTTAGTGCGCCGCTCAGTCGCATGACGTCTATTAAGCTTCGGCTGATGCATATGATGCAGAACGCCCATACTATGCCCACGTGATGGTTAGTGCTATCAGGCCAAAGGCCCCTCGGATCAAATATCCAAACCGTTAGTGTGTTGGTAGTGCGGTCTCGGGTAGAGACTCACGAAAGATGTGACCTCGTCGCCCCGTCTCGAGGACTTGCGACAAGGGCTAAAAATGCCTGGCCACGCCTTGTATTCAAATCTCGGGTACCCTCCAGGTCAACCCATCTCCACATCACTCGCGGGTACCCCTCAGGGTCGACCCGCCTTTCCAAGTGATAGTTGTAAAGTCCAAGTATCCGTGTGTCCAAAAACCAAGGGGAAACCCCGAGGAATCACCCTCGACGGATTCCACTCGATGTAATCATCAAGGTGAACGTAGGTGGAGCCACCCTCGAGATTCACACGTGAGAGGTTCCACGACAGAGTCGTATCGGAAGTGGTTAAGGACGAATCACCCTCGATGACCATGACCAAATAGCTACACTACAGGGTTAACATCAGAAGTGCTTTCAAGGTACCACCCTCGGCACTCGATAGTAACTCTGCAGAGTCGTACAACTAAGGGGGCTGATGTGCGGTGTCGGGGCTGGACGTCGATCACGTTGATCGAGTCATCAAACCTAAAGTGGGGCAACTGAGACAAGGTGGGGTCACTGGTGGGTCTGTAACCAACCTATATTAAGCAATTTAGAATAAGAAGGTAAGGTATGAAAGCAGGTAACAAAAACAGGCTATGCATCAGAGTAGGATCATACAGAAAGAAGTAGCAGTTCTAATGCAAGCATGAGAGGAAAAGAAATGGGCGATATTGGAATGCTCAAGGGGGGGTTTGCTTGCCTGGAAGCTCTGTTGAAAAGGAAGAAGTGTCATTGTCGACGTAGTCGATCACCGGGGCATCATCGACCTCGGGGTCTACCGGAGAGAAGAGGGGAAAGAGATAATAAATATAAAGCAAACAAAGCATCATAAAGCATAACATGGTAACACATAGTGTTAGGGGTCAAATAATGCAGTGCTAGACGTTGCAGACGGAGAGGGAAAACATCCAAGGGTGAATTCCCGGTGTTAGACGGATTCCGGAAAGATGAAAGAGAGGGGACGGTTCCATCTTCAGCATGCTAGGGGCATGTGATAGATGAACGGACTGTGTATTCGGATTCGTTGGATTTTTCTAAGCAACTTTCATACATAAATCTTTTCATCGGAGTTACGGTTTAATTTCTATGAATTTCCGAAGATTTAAACATTTACTTGGAATTCCTGAAAATTGGCTAAGGTTGTGTTTGGTTGGACTTCAACTTCCAACTTCTAGGCCGAAAAGCTATAATCTGTACCAAAGGGTGTTCCCAGGAAAGCAGATTCGTAAGAAGTTGCAACTTCTTCTAGTGCAAATCCCGCAGCCCACATACCCCAACTTGTCCAGCTTCTCAGCAGACCGTTTTGCTAACTTACCTAAGAGTTGAGGGTTATTTACCCACCTTTGCCACTCCCTAGTGAAAATGATTCGCTGCCGATAAGAAAAATCTCCTTGTACCATCGGCAGCAAAAACTCCTTGAGGGAAAAATCCCCTCGACCCGAGCGACGGGATAGGGTTTCTAGCCACCGGGGCCAGCTCTACCGGCCCTCCACCGCCGCCGCCGTCGCCGCCTCCAGCGCTGTAGGCTCTTCACCGCCACCCGGAGCTACGCCCCTGTGTATCCATCCGCCTCTGAGCAGTACATCACCCGCCCAGCGGCCCATCCTCGCCGGCTGTCCGGCACCATCGATCGGAGCTGCACAGCCCTCCACAGCGAGGTAGCATCCGTCCTTATTCCCTCCTTCCTCCTCTTCCTTCCTCCTCTTTCATCCCTCCATCCTCCCCTTCCAACGAACTGCTACAGCAGGTTCATTCATGTTACTTCTCTTCCTAAATAGTGTAGATTATGGATGCACTATTGACAGGTTAGTACATATTATGGAGTCCATGTTAATTTGCATAAACTAGGTACAGATTGCTTGCTAGTATGTGGGGACCCCGACTCATAAGTCGTGATCACCGAATGCACGTGTACAGTGATCCGAGAGATCAATGCTCACTTAACACACAGAAGCTGAGTAACAAGAGTCTTACATCGATACATACCGTCTTACATAAATTATGACCATTATGGTCAAGTCTTGAGTATAACTTCGCAGCGGAATTCTTCGTCGATAACTTGGACCCATGCCATCTGCCTTAACCCTACAGGCATTCTGACTGGGAAGCGTCCTAGCTCGCACGATCGTCACCAAAGAACTCTTCAATGTATCTTGTCCTTCATGCCTGGCCAATAAAATAACCAGTGGCAAGCCAATGAGTACTTTGAATATACTCGCAAGCAACCCATGTTTTGGTTCAAGATACAACAATGCATGATATAGGTAAATTTTTGCAGAAATCTAGTTTTGAGTGCAATGACATGTTCAACAGCTTGTAAGACGTGCATCAGGAGAATTCAAGTAACCATGAGGACAGGTTACAGATATCAACATAAATAGAGTGGGCATCAACCCAACTCAACCCTGTTAAGTCCTTTGACTTGACCCAAGTAGTCCTTCCCACTTATCCAAACACACACACTGGTTTGTAAACATGTGGACGTAGTTTAAGCAGCACCGCCCAATTGTCCTTGACCGTGGACACGGCTATTCGAATAGTTTTACACTCTGCAGAGGTTGCACACTTTACCCACAAGATCCGGGAAGCTTACGTGTCATCCACGACCCGCGGTACCTCAAGTACCCGGGGTAAGCACCCGATCACTATCTTTCCCTCGACGACACTAACATGGAGTCCACTCGATTGGTAGTAACCCCCGTGCCCAACATTTCACAACTTTAAAAATGGTGGAGCCTCGCTCCCATATTCATCACATACCACCGACACGGGGTACCAACGGTGTGTCCGGTGCCCCATAAAAATGTTCTTCGCCGCCCTACCTGGCACGACCCCGTCCCGAGAGAGCGCACCAACAACTCTCCCATCACTAGTAATGCGGGCTCCAAGCTAGTATCGGCCTATGTAATCAATAATGCCCTTTCCCATACAAGGGTAGAGTGGTTGTGCATGTAAGGTTGGGACAGTCGACAAATCTTAAATCTAATCCGTTTTTGAAAACAACACACACACTTGCCTCGGTATACCACTTCGTCATCAAGTGGTTACCCATCTCATTATCTCCCACGGCATAAGTGGCACCCGACGGGGTTTTCGAAAAGGCTTTTGAAAATACTTTGTCTCCATCACCATGCACGTTCCCGTCCCTTTTTGCATAGCAACTATTTTAGCATCCTATCTACTCCCACCGTCATAACCCTCATAAGGAGGTAGGGTCATGTACAATGCAAGTATCAACGAGGAAGTAATAGAGGCAACCCATCAAAGTGGTTACCATCTCATCATGATTCCGATGCAACACTAATAAAGTGCTATATGACATGCACATATAGGGTTTCACAGACATGGTCAAAGGGCTGCTTGCCTGGTTCATCAGAGTCTTCAGGTATTCTGGTCCTTCTCCAAGTACTTCGTTTACTTCGTCAACTAACGTCGAAACAATCATAATAAGCAACATAACAAGGCAGGAAATAAAAGTGCTCTAAAAATATGGATTTGACTTTTCTAGGATTTCCTTGGTCATATGAAAAATAACCAGGGTGGTTTCATTGGAATTGGATTAGTGAATATTTCTGAACATTTCAATATGATGGAATCAAGGGGTTTATGGATTTGCAAGAAGTGTATAGAAATATGTTTTTGAAAAATGAGCAAAGACACCCATTTAGCAAATCATGATTTTAGAAGCATCTGGGAGTTGGTTTCACTGGATTTGGAGTTCAAATGGATTCCCTATGAATTTGCAAAGTTGACAAATATGAAGAAATGGCTCATTATTTTACGTGGTACATAAAGTATTAAGAAAAATGTTCATAAACTAAGTTATGAACTTGGAAACATTTAGGAATTTGAATCATGGCATTTGGATCAAATTTGAGGTCTCTATGATTTTCTAAAGTTTATCACAGAAATGGAAAAATAGGATTTGCTAATTATTTGTGAAAGAAATATTTCTGTAAAAATGTGCAAGTAGCTCCATGTGATAGGGAATGAATTTAGAAACTACTAGAAATTTGAATCATCAAATTTGGAGTTAATTTGAATTGTTTATGGATTTTTGAAGTTGACTGGAAAAAGAAAAAGGAAATAAGACTTAACCTTATCCTGTGCACAGGGCAGCAGATAGATCGTGGGTCGGCCCAGCGGCTCGGCTGCGCGGGCAGAGGTGGTGATGTCGAAGGAGGCTTTGCGGGGGTGCGCCTTCGCGCAGGGGAGGCGGATCCGACCGAACCTGTTTCCACTTAAACGGACGGGCCCGCTTGCGGGGTCGCTGATGTGCGGGCCCTAATGGCAGATCGCCTTCAACCTCCCGCACGCACTCCGGCCACGGGGAGGAGCGGCTCCCGCCGGTGATTGCCCGAGTTACAGAGCATCTCCGGCGACGCTCCGCCCATCACCATGCTCAGGAGGCTGCGTCGCACCCGTCTAGGTGCTTCATGCACGCCGAGGAGGGATGTAGTGGCGACGGTTTGGATGGTGGCGGAGGAGGCCGTCGGCTATCTCTGGCCATGAGCGCCTGACCTTCCTGGGGGCAAACGGAGGTGACGGAAGGCCTTGCGGTGGAGGTATGAGGGCGTTGGAGTGGCTAGGGGGTGAAAGAGAGCTTGGGTTAGCTCGAATTTAGGCGGAGCCCGACGGCGACGCTCCGGCCATTGTGGTGGATGGAGAGCGCGGGGAGGGGAGTGGGTTGGTCCAGGGGGTGCACGAGAGGGAGAGAAGGCCAAATGAGTAGAGAGGGGGCTCAGGGGTGGCCTTAAGTAGAAGGGGGCGAGGTGCACCATGGACGGTGCGCCGGCGAGGTCGTTGCCATGGCTAGGGGTCACGGGGGTTCGCGTGTGCGTGTCCGGGGCGCTTGTAGAAATGGTCTATGGCCAGGGGAAGGGAGAGAAGGAGCGGGGAGAGCTCCGGGTGGAGCCACGAGCTCGAACAGCATTGGTGGGCTCGGGCGACTCTGGGCACGCGCGGCATGGGCAAGACAGAGGGGGAAAGGAGGGGGCCAGCGCGGTGGCGTGTTGCGGACGTCGAGGCACCTCGACTGGCGCAAGGGGGAGGCTCGAGGTGGTCGGGGGACGCGGCGTCAACGGTCGCCTGCTCTGCCTCGCGCTCCAGAGCGCGTCTTTGGCTGGCATCCGCGGCTTTTCCGCGCGCACTCGCGCGTCAACTTGTGTCTAGTGGCTGCAGGTGGGAGTAAACAATGGGGAGGGAGGCTTGGATGCTCTGGGGCTTGCCAGGATTGGGAGAGAGATGAGAAAGGGAGGGAAAAGTGGCTGTCCAAAGAAGAAAAATGGGTCTGTGCCCCCCTTAATCATTGCTCCTTGGTCAGCAAAGCATGTAGGAGTTAGAGGAGGAGCAGGTGAGGCCGTGGGAAAAAGTTCAGCTCATGGAGATTAGTGGAAATGGACAAAACATGCATTTTAAATTTCTGCCAGAAGGTGTTTGATGGTGGTTTGGGCAAGCAGATGATTTACATTTGCCATGAGACTCCACATGGTGAAATGTCACATATAATTAGGACCTTCCACCAATTTTGAGCTCATTTGGGCAAAGTTGCCAATGCAACTTTTGTAAACCCTAGAAATTAGCAGAAATGGAATTTTCAAGATTTAGTCATGCAAATCTATTCTCCTTGATGCACCACTTACTGTAGTGTCATCATTTGAGATTCTGAACATGTCCACAAAAGTTGTGATCAAAAGGAGAAAGTTGCCAATGTAAACTTGTTCAAATTTGGTTCTGGGCAGAGAGGGTTTTGGGGTACTTTGATCAAGATAACATTCTCTCCAACGTGTGCCATTTGGTTTAGATGCATTATTACACCATTTGAGCATGTGAACCAAGTTTGAGAGCATTTGGACATGTTTGACAGTGCAAAGTTGTTCAAACTTGAAAAAGGACAGAAGTGGTTTGGAGAGGGTTTCATGGGGTTATACTGTTCTCCATGACATGAGACTTGGCAAGATCATTAAAAACGTCATATTTGACATTCTAGAATTTTCCTGGAATTTTTGGAGAATATTTCCTTTGTAAATATTTCAAAAGCTTGAAATATCCAGAAAGGGTTTTTGAGGGATTTTAACTAATATTTTGATCATGACCATGTGTTGAAACTCTTATATATGGACAATATATGTCCATTGAGTTTCCCTAGGTTTTACCAAATATTTTTAAAGCATAAAAATAATTTTAACCTATTAAAGACAATTTCTGGCCTAAAGAAAAAGCCTTTAAATAAAATAGGTAAATAACTTTTAAAATTATATTTTTGTGGTTTCTGGGTATCCTATACCTAATAGGAGTCAAATATATTTTTGGAAACATTTTTACTGCCTTTAATTAAGTACTTGCAGTGCAAACCTCAATTCAGGGGTTTTTGGAAAACTAATTTTTGAAAATACTATTTGGCCAAATTATTTTTGTAAGAAATTATTTTTGTGTCCTATACACATGGCATGATCATTCGTTCAAGAGTTTGGAGCAAGGAGATGAAGTATAGGAGTTGGAGGATTTATTTGATTTTTAGAGCACTTGCAAACAACACACAAAATCCAATCAAGGCAAGGTCCAAAACACTCAAAAGTTTTTGTCAAACCACATTTTATCATGATTTATTAGCTTAAGTGTTGTGGCATGAAAATCGGGGTGTGACAGACCTACCCCCATTACAAGAATCTCGTCCCCGAGATTCCCAGACTAGGCGCGGAAAGGAATACGGAAAGTTGGATTTGGGGGTAGTCTTCACGTCCTCATACTACTTCTTCTTCCGTTTGGTGCTCCATTGAACCTTGAAGTACTCGATGGCGTGGCTTCGTGTTTGTCGTCCTGCTTGATCCAGATTGCAATTGGGGTCTCTCGCGTAGATCATATTGGGCTGGAGGTCGATGGCTCGGTGATTGATGTCCTCGTAGAGATCGGGCTAGTTAGGAAGTCGAAAACACTTCCGAAGTTGTGTCATGTGGAAACATGTTGTGCACAGTGGGTAACTCATGTGGTAACTCAGGTGGTAACTCCAGCTGGTAACTGTCTTCTCTTCGTTCCGTAGCGATCTCAGAGGGGGTTGTTAAATCTTGGTGTGAGCTTCCTTTTGACATGGAAATGCTCGGTTTCTTTAATAGGAGTGGTTTGCAGATACGTGCGGTCTTCGATGGGGAAGTTCACTTCTTGACGATGGTGGTTGGTATAGTTATTCCTCCTTGACATGGTGGTCTTTAGATGTTCCCTAACCAGCTGAACAACTCTTCTTCCGTCTTCAGGTGGACACGCATGTCCTCAATTAAAGATGATAACTAACTTGTCTAAGTACTCTATGAAGCATATGGGGTACGTAGAGTGGGCTGAGGCATTAGTGGTGGTCACGGTTGAGTATTGGCCAAGGTCTTCTCGACCCTGATTCAAGGCCCAAGGTCAGGACCCAACCATGTTGTGGCTTGGTAGGGCTTAAGGGTTTCAGGGATTCTAGTGTGTGAGCGAACGTTTGTCACCTTATCCTTAAGCACGGTTCCTGAGATGCCAATTGTTCTATCTAGTCCTTTAAACAAATAACCTTATACCACCGAAAGCATCAACTCTTGTAGGTCAGCTCCAATCATCACTCATGATATTATTATTCTCAGGACTTCTGAGAGGAGGTTTAACAGGATCATATTTGTCTACAATCCCCAAACTCATATGTATGTCTACCCCTAAAAATCCATGGGTAGAACATATAAGCTACTAGCTTGAACGTGACAATCCAAGTGCTCAGCCTACTCTTCCAAGGTCTAAGGCATTTCTAACCTAAGGAAACACGTCGTATGCCACTCCAAGATCTTATTTCCTCCTTATGAATCAACTCCAAAAGCCCATTAACTACATAATTCATTAATTCTACCAATCCAATGTCTATGGTGTTCCACATGATCTTCTTATGTCATACAATCCCCAAATGCTAGAAAGGGCTACCCCTACTATAGTCACTCCACCAATTTCCATTATCATGGTCAAGTAATCTCCAAGGTCAGGCGTATATAGATCCCTAAATCAACTCCAACAATTTATCCAATCTCCTAGTTTACCATCCACCAAGAACATGGTATCATGATCGAGACCTTTAATCTAAATCCAATTTACTTCGAACCATGCAGACTTACTCAGCATCTATACTCAACTAGGATCACCTACTTAAATCCAAATCTCATGTCCAACAAGAATTCCTATATGTTTCCCCCAAGTCAATACCGTAATGCCAACTATCTTCTATGAATGTCCCCTTGGCTAAGTCAAAACCTTATACTTCCAGGAGTTTCAGCTTGCGATCATAATCGTCCTATAAATCCAATTTACTCAGGGGTAATGAAGCTATGCTTCTCTATTGACATGATCCCACCAAGTTCATCTATCAACATGAATGCCTTATAATCCACCAAAGAGTCTCAGATAATTCCTCAAGGTCACTGATATAAACTCATCAAGTCATTTGTCCTCTATTCCTATATCCTCAAATAGGTCTTCCCAATGGCATTCCCAGTTTTGGTGCTATCATAAGATGACAATGTGCTCGTCCACTATGTCCACTAGTTCCATAATGAACCCAGTGTTGTGCAAGGTTGCGAAGGCTTAACTGGTTCTCTTGCAATACTGCGGGTTAAGCACACGGTTAAGGATTTGAGATGGGTATCTTGTGAAGTCTCGATGGGTATAGGGATGGGTTTCCAGTCTTGAGGGGCAACCATAACTCTATGGGGTAGCACTCGGTCATGGAGGTTGTAGCAAAAGTCTCCATTGCTAGTTGGCTGCCGAGGTGGAATTCATGGTGCATCCTGTCTTGCTAGCTTTTAGCTGATGGGAGAGATGAGAGGGAGAAGTAGCATAGAGGAGGGGAGTGCCTAAAGGGGTTCTATAGTGCAAGTGCAGACAAACAGGTTCAAAAAGGCCAAACAAAAGAAATAACATAAGGAAGGTGATATAGTCACGTACTTGTTGCCTTGGCAAAAGTGCGACCTATATCAAAACACAACCAATAAAACAAGCAACACACAATCATGGTTCTATTCGAACCATCATATGGACTCGACTGCGCATAGGGGGTACACGACTCATCCTACCCTAGGGGTTCTCGGACTAAGTAGTCGTGCTTGCTCTGTGCCTCATGTAGTCTCCTGGGTTTCCCTCAGGTGTCGCTACGTCTCTTGTAGTTGTTTGATGAAACAATCCGGGTTGAGCCTGAAGATTCTTCAACAACTTCTCGCCTATTGAAGTGGTGGGGTGAACGTGGCTTCTCGTAGCAGGTATTGACTCGGTCTTCCGTTGTCTTCTTAATCATGACGATCCCTTTTGCCTCCTAAGGCGTCGACGGTACCAGGTAGGCAATCCTTATGCAATGATATCATCAAGGCATAGTAGAGGTCCAACATGTCGGCTTCATTGACGACAACATCGACACCAAGGGCGGGGGATGAAGAGAACCGTCTTCCTGCTTACTCTAGTGAGACGAACCTAATGGTGAGGTTCTCATCCACCGGTGGTTGCCGATACAACAACGATAAGGACATGGTTGCTCTATTAGCGATGTATATCATGATCTTGCATATCTTATGCCCTGATCATCGTAGGCCAAGGTTGCATTATCCTGGGGCAAATTCAAAGGTATCACCATCCTCTGGGTCTTCATTTCCTCATTCCTCGAAGACGTATCTTTTGTTGGCATCGTCTTGCTGTGGTGTCGCCAATCTTGTGTTCAGAAGAGGTGGGGTGAGTGTTTGGCAAGGTGTACTCCTGCTAGGTTATTTACGAGGATTACAAGGAATCCTGTGGTCAAGGACACAAGGGTAGTAGCGACCAAAAGTTTTGAAGGGGAAGAGGCCAATAAGGAAAATATACCTTAGTCTTCGAAAAACTGAGAAGGGAAGAGAAGTATAGATCATTTTGAAAACTAGTAATAGTTTTGGAGATAGTTTTACCCTAACTAATGACCATGCTAACTAAGGCTTCCTACAGCCAGGATGGCTCTGATACCAGCTCTGTGGGGACCCCGACTCATAAGTCTTGATCACCGAATGCACGTGTATAGTGATCCCAGAGATCAATGCTCACTGAACACACAGAAGCTAAGTAACAAGAGTCTTACATCCATACATACCGTCTTACATAAATTATGACCATTATGGTCAAGTCTTGAGTATAACTTCACAGCGGAATTCTTCGTCGATAACTTGGACCCATGCCATCTACCTTAACCCTACAGGCATTCTGATTGGGAAGCATCCTAGCTCGCACGATCGTCACCAAAGAACTCTTCAATGTATCTTGTCCTTCATGCCTGGCCAATAAAATAACCAGTGGCAAGCCAATGAGTACTTTGAATGTACTCGCAAGCAACCCATGTTTTGGTTCAAGATACAACAATGCATGATATAGGTAAACTTTTGCAGAAAGCTAGTTTTGAGTGCAATGACATGTTCAACAGCTTGTAAGACGTGCATCAGGAGAATTCAAGTAACCATGAGGACAGGTAACAGATATCAACATAAATAGAGTGGGCATCAACCCAACTCAACCCTGTCAAGTCCTTTGACTTGACCCAAGTAGTCCTTCCCACTTATCCAAACACACACACTGGTTTGTAAACATGTGGACGTAGTTAAAGCAGCACCGCCCAACTTTCCTTGACCGTGGACACGGCTATTCGAATAGTTTTACACTCTGCAGAGGTTGCACACTTCACCCACAAGATCCGGGAAGCTTACGTGTCATCCACGACCCGCGGTACCTCAAGTACCCGGGGTAAGCACCCGATCACTATCTTTCCCTAGACGACACTAACATGGAGTCCACTCGATTGGTAGTAACCCCCGTGCACAACATTTCACAACTTTAAAAATGGTGGAGCCTCGCTCCCATATTCATCACATACCACCAGCACGGGGTACCAACGGTGTGTCCGGTGCCCCATAAAAATGTTCTTGGCCGCCCTACCTGGCACGACCCCGTCCCGAGAGAGCGCACCAACAACTCTCCCGTCACTAGTAATGCGGGCTCCAAGCTAGTATCGGCCTAGGTAATCAATAATGCCCTTTCCCATACAAGGGTAGAGTGGTTGTGCGTGTAAGGTTGGGACAGTCGACAAATCTTAAATCTAACCCGTTTTTGGAAACAACACACACACTTGCCTCGGTATACCACTTCGTCATCAAGTGGTTACCCATCTCATTATCTCCCTCGGCATAAGTGGCACCCGACGGGGTTTTCGAAAAGGCTTTTGAAAATAGTTTGTCTCCATCACCATGCACATTCCCGTCCCTTTTTGTGAAGCAACTACTTTAGCATCCTATCTACTCCCACAGGCATAACCCTCATAAGGAGGTAGGGTCATGCACAATGCAAGTATCAACGACGAAGTAATAGAGGCAACCCATCAAAGTGGTTACCATCTCATCATGATTCTGATGCAACACTAATAAAGTGCTATATGACATTCACACAAAGGGTTTCATAGACATGGTCAAAGGGCTGCTTGCCTGGTTCATCAGAGTCTTCAGGTCTTCCGGTCCTTCTCCAAGTACTTTGTCTACTTCGTCAACTAACATCGAAACAATCATAATAAGTAACATAACAAGGCAGGAAATAAAAGTGCTCTAAAAATATGGATTTGACTTTTCTAGGACTTCCCTGGTCATATGAAAAATAACCAGGGTGGTTTCATTGGAATTGGATTAGTGAATATTTCTGAACATTTCAATATGATGGAATCAAGGGTTTATGGATTTGCAAGAAGTGTACAGAAATATATTTTTGAAAAATGAGCAAAGACACCCATTTAGCAAATCATGATTTTAGAAGCATCTGGGAGTTGGTTTCACTGGATTTGGAGTTCAAATGAATTCCCTATGAATTTGCAAAGTTGACAAATATGAAGAAATGGCTCATTATTTTATGTGGTATAGAAAGTATTAAGAAAAATGTTCATAAACTAAGTTATGAACTTGGAAACATTTAGGAATTTGAATCATGGCATTTGGATCAAATCTGAGCTCTCTATGATATTCTAAAGTTTATCACAGAAATGGAAAAATAGGATTTGCTAATTATTTGTGAAAGAATAATTTCTGTAAAAAATGTGCAAGCAGCTCCATGTGATAGGGAATGAATTTAGAAACTACTAGAAATTTGAATCATCAAATTTGGAGTTAATTTGAATTGTTTATGGATTTTTGAAGTTGACTGGAAAAAGAAAAAGGAAATAAGGCTTAACCTTATCCTGCGCACAGGGCGGCAGATAGATCGTGGGCCGGCCCAGCGGCTCGGCTGCGCGGGCAGAGGTGGTGATGTCGAAGGCAGCTTTGCGGGGGTGCGCCTTTGCACAGGGGAGGCGGATCCGGCCGAACCCATTTCCACTTAAACGGACGGGCCCGCTTGCGGGGTCGCTGACGTGCGGGCCCCAATGGCAGATCGCCTTCAACCTCCCGCGCGCACTCCGGCCGCGGGGAGGAGCGGCTCCCGCCGGTGATTGCCGGGGCTATAGAGCATCTCCGGCGATGCTCCGCCCATCAGCATGCTCAGGAGGCTGCGCCGCACCCGTCTAGGTGCTTCACGCACGCCGAGGAGGGATGTAGTGGCGACGGTTTGGATGGTGGCGGAGGAGGCCATCGGCCATCTCTGGCCGTGAGCGCCTGACCTTCTCGGGGGCAAACGGACGCGACGGAAGGCCTTGTGGTGGAGGTATGAGGGCGTTGGACTGGCTAGGGGGTGAAAGAGAGCTTGGGTTAGCTCGAATTTAGGCGGAGCCCGACGGCGACGCTCCGGCCATTGTGGTGGATGGAGAGCGCGGGGAGGGGAGTGGGTTGGTCCAGGGGGTGCACGAGAGGGAGAGAAGGCCAAATGAGTAGAGAGGGGGCTAGGGGTGGCCTTAAGTAGAAGGGGGCGAGGTGCACCGTGGACGTTGCACTGGCGAGGTCGTTGCCATGGCTAGGGGTCACGGGGGTTCGCGTGTGCGTGTCCGGGGCAATTGTAGAGATGGTCTACGGCCAGGGCAAGGGAGAGAAGGAGCAAGGAGAGCTCCGGGTGGAGCCACGAGCTCGCACGGCATTGGCGGGCTCGGGCAGCTCTGGGCACGTGCGGCATGGGCAAGACAAAGGGGGAAAGGAGGGGGCCAGCACGGTGGCGTGTTGCGGACGTCGAGGCACCTCGACTGGCGCAAGGGGAAGGCTCGAGGTGGTCGGGGGACGCGGCGTCAACGGTCGCCTGCTCTGCCTCGCGCTCCAGAGCGCGTCTTTGGCCGGCATCCACGGCTTTTCTGCGCGCACTCGCGCGTCCACTTGTGTCTAGTGGCTGCAGGTGGGAGTAAACAATGGGGAGGGAGGCTTGGATGCTCTGGGGCTTGCCAGGAGTGGGAGAGATATGAGAAAGGGAGGGAAAAGTGGCTGTCCAGAGAAGAAAAATGGGTCTCTGCCCCCCTCAATCATTGCTCCTTGGGCAACAAAGCATGTAGGTGTTAGAGGAGGAGCAGGTGAGGCCGTGGGAAAAAGTTCAGCTCATGGAGATTAGTGGAAATGGACAAAACATGCATTTTAAATTTCTGCCAGAAGGTGTTTGATGGTGGTTTGGGCAAGCAGATGATTTCCATTTGCCATGAGACTCCACAGGGTGAAATGTCACATATAATTAGGACCTTCCACCAATTTTGAGCTCATTTGGGCAAAGTTGCCAATGCAACTTTTGTAAACCCTAGAAATTAGCAGAAATGGACTTTTCAAGATTTAGTCATGCAAATCTATTCTCCTTGATGCACCACTTAGTGTAGTGTCATCATTTGAGATTCTGAACATGTCCACAAAAGTTGAGATCAAAAGGAGAAAGTTGCCAATGTAAACTTGTTCAAATTTGGTTCTGGGCAGAGACGGTTTTGGGGTACTTTGATCAAGATAACATTCTCTCCAACTTGTGCCATTTGGTCTAGATGCATTATTACACCACTTGAGCATGTGAACCAAGTTTGAGAGCATTTGGACATGTTTGACAGTGCAAAGTTGTTCAAACTTGAAAAAGGACAAAAGTGGTTTTGAGAGGGTTTCATGGGGTTATACTGTTCTCCATGACATGAGACTTGGCAAGATCATTAAAAACGTCATATGTGACATTCTAGAATTTTCCTGGAATTGTTGGAGAAAATTTCCTTCGTAAATATTTCAAAAGCTTGAAATATCCAGAAAGGGTTTTTGAGGGATTTTAACCAATATTTTGATCATGACCATGTGTTGAAACTCTTATATATGGACAATATATGTCCATTGAGTTTCCCTAGGTTTTACCAAATATTTTTAAAGCATAAAAATAATTTTAACCTATTAAAGACCATTTCTGGCCTAAATAAAAAGCCTTTAAATAAAATAGGTAAATAACTTCTAAAATTATATTTTTGTGGTTTCTGGGTATCCTATATCTAATAGGAGTCAAATATATTTTTGGAAAGATTTTTACTGCCCTTAATTAAGTACTTGCAGTGCAAACCTCAATTCAGGGGTTTTTGGAAAACTAATTTTTGAAAATACTATTTGGCCAAATTATTTTTTTAAGAAAGTATTTTTATGTCCTATACACATGGCATGATCATTCGTTCAAGAGTTTGGAGCAAGGAGATGAAGTATAGGAGTTGGAGGATTTATTTGATTTTTAGAGCACTTGCAAACAACACACAAAATCCAATCAAGGCAAGGTCCAAAACACTCAAAAGTTTTTGTCAAACCACATTTTATCATGATTTATTACCTTAAGTGTTGTGGCATGAAAATCAGGGTGTGACAGACCTACCCCCCTTACAAGAATCTCGTCCCCGAGATTCCCAGACTAGGCGCGGAAAGGAATACGGAAAGTTGGATTTGGGGGTAGTCTTCACGTCCTCATACTGCTTCTGCTTCCGTTTGGTGCTCCATTGAACCTTGAAGTACTCGATGGCGTGGCTTCGTGTTTGTCGTCCTGCTTGATCCAGATTGCAATTGGGGTCTCTCACGTAGGTCATATTGGGCTGGAGGTCGATGGCTCGGTGATTGATGTCCTCGTAGAGATCGGGCTAGTTAGGAAGTCGAAAACACTTCCGGAGTTGTGTCATGTGGAAACATGTTGTGCACAGTGGGTAACTCATGTGGTAACTCAGGTGGTAACTCCAGCTGGTAACTGTCTTCTCTTCGTTCGGTAGCGATCTCAGAGGGGGTTGTTAAATCTTGGTGTGAGCTTCATTTTGACATGGAAATGCTCGGTTTCTTTAATAGGAGTGGTTTGCAGATACGTGCGGTCTTCGATAGGGAAGTTCACTTCTTGACGATGGTGGTTGGTATAGTTCTTCCTCCTTGACATGGCGGTCTTTAGATGTTCCCTAACTAGCTGAACAACTCTTCTTCCGTCTTCAGGTGGACACGCATGTCCTCAATTAAAGATGATAACTAACTTGTCTAAGTACTCTATGAAGCATACGGGGTACGTAGAGTGGGCTGAGGCATTGGTGGTGGTCACGGTTGAGTATTGGCCAAGGTCTTCTCGACCCTGATTCAAGGCCCAAGGTCAGGACCCAACCATGTTGTGGCTTGGTAGGGCTTAAGGGTTTCAGGGATTCTAGTGTGCGAGCGAACGTTTGTCACCTTATCCTTAAGCACGGTTCCTGAGATGCCAATTGTTCTATCTAGTCCTTTAAACAAATAACCTTATACCACCGAAAGCATCAACTCTTGTAGGTCAGCTCCAATCATCACTCATGATATTATTATTCTCAGGACTTCTGAGAGGAGGTTTAACAGGATCATATTTGTCTACAATCCCCAAACTCATATGTATGTCTACCCCTAAAAATCCATGGGTAGAACATACAAGCTACTAGCTTGAACGTGACAATCCAAGTGCTCAGCCTACTCTTCCAAGGTCTAAGGCATTTCTACCCTAAGGAAACACGTCGTATGCCACTCCAAGATCTCGTTTCCTCCTGATGAATCAACTCCAAAAGCCCATTAACTACATAATTCATTAATTCTACCAATCCAATGTCTATGGTGTTCCACATGATCTTCTTATGTCACACAATCCCCAAATGCTAGAAAGGGCTACCCCTACTATAGTCACTCCACCAATTTCCATTATCATGGTCAAGTAAACTCCAAGGTCAGGCGTATATAGATCCCTAAATCAACTCCAACAATTTATCCAATCTCCTAGTTTACCATCCACCGAGAACATGGTATCATGATCGAGACCTTTAATCTAAATCCAATTTACTTCGAACCATGCAGGCTTACTCAGCATCTATACTCAACTAGGATCACCTACTTAAATCCAAATCTCATGTCCAACGAGAATTCCTATATGTTTCCCCCAAGTCAATACCGTAATGCCAACTATCTTCTATGAATGTCCCCTTGGCTAAGTCAAAACCTTATACTTCCAGGAGTTTCAGCTTGCGATCATAATCGTCCTATAAATCCAATTTACTCAGGGGTAATGAAGCTATGCTTCTCTATTGACATGATCCCACCAAGTTCATCTATCAACATGAATGCCTTATAATCCACCAAAGAGTCTCAGATAATTCCTCAAGGTCACTGATATAAACTCATCAAGTCATTTGTCCTCTATTCCTATATCCTCAAAAAAGTCTTCCCAATGGCATTCCCAGTTTTGGTGCTATCATAAGATGACAATGTGCTCGTCCACTATGTCCACTAGTTCCATAATGAACCCAGTGTTGTGCAAGGTTGCGAAGGCTTAACTGGTTCTCTTGCAATACTGTGGGTTAAGCACACGGTTAAGGATTTGAGATGGGGTATCTTGTGAAGTCTCGATGGGTATAGGGATGGGTTTCCAGTCTTGAGGGGCAACCATAACTCTACGGGGTAGCACTCGGTCATGGAGGTTGTAGCAAAAGTCTCCATTGCTAGTTGGCTGCCGAGGTGGAATTCATGGTGCATCTTGTCTTGCTAGCTTTTAGCTGATGGGAGAGATGAGAGGGAGAAGTAGCATAGAGGAGGGGAGTGCCTAAAGGGGTTCTATAGTGCAAGTGCAGACAAACAGGTTCAAAAAGGCCAAACAAAAGAAATAATGTAAGGAAGGTGATATAGTCACGTACTTGTTGCCTTGGCAAAAGTGCGACCTATATCAAAACACAACAAATAAAACAAGCAACACACAATCATGGTTCTATTCGAACCATCATACAGACTCGACTGCGCATAGGGGGTACACGACTCATCCTACCCAGTAGTCGTGCTTGCTCTGTGCCTCGTGCAGTCTCCTGGGTTTCCCTCAGGTGTCGCTACGTCTCTTGTAGTTGTTTGATGAAACAATCCGGGTTGAGCCTGAAGATTCTTCAACAACTTCTCGCCTATTGAAGTGGTGGGGTGAAGGTGGCTTCTCGTAGCAGGTATTGACTCGGTCTTCCGTTATCTTCTTAATCATGACGATCCCTTTTGCCTCCTAAGGCATCGACGGTACTAGGTAGGCAATCCTTATGCAATGATATCATCAAGGCATAGTAGAGGTCCAACATGTCGGCTTCATTGACGACAACATCGACACCAAGGGCGGGGGATGAAGAGAACCGTCTTCCTGCTTACTCTAGTGAGACGAACCTAATGGCGAGGTTCTCATCCACCGGTGGTTGCCGATACAACAATGATAAGGACATGGTTGCTCTATTAGCGATGTATATCATGATCTTGCATATCTTATGCCTTGATCATCATAGGCCAAGGTTGCATTATCCTGGGGCAAATTCAAAGGTATCACCATCATCTGGGTCTTCATGTACTCATTCCTCAAAGACGTATCTTCTGTTGGCATCGTCTTGCTGTGGTGTCGCCAATCTTGTGTTCAGAAGAGGTGGGGTGAGTGTTTGGCAAGGTGTACTCCTGCTAGGTTATTTACGAGGATTACAAGGAATCCTGTGGTCAGGGGCACAAGGGTAGTAGCGACCAAAAGTTTTGAAGGGGAAGAGGCCAATAAGGAAAATATACCTTAGTCTTCGAAAAACTGAGAAGGGAAGAGAAGTATAGATCGTTTTGAAAACTAGTAATAGTTTTGGAGATAGGTTTACCCTAACTAACGACCATGCTAACTAAGGCTTCCTACATTCAGGATGGCTCTGATACCAGCTCTGTGGGGACCCCGACTCATAAGTCGTGATCACCGAATGCACGTGTATAGTGATCCCAGAGATCAATGCTCACTGAACACACAAAAGCTAAGTAACAAGAGTCTTACATCCATAGATACCGTCTTACATAAATTATGACCATTATGGTCAAGTCTTGAGTACAACTTCGCAGCGGAATTCTTCGTCGATAACTTGGACCCATGCCATCTACCTTAACCCTACAGGCATTCTGATTGGGAAGCGTCCTAGCTTGCACGATCGTCACCAAAGAACTCTTCAATGTATCTTGTCCTTCATGCCTGGCCAATAAAATAACCAGTGGCAAGCCAATGAGTTCTTTGAATGTACTCGCAAGCAACCCATGTTTTGGTTCAAGATACAACAATGCATTATATAGGTAAATTTTTGCAGAAAGCTAGTTTTGAGTGCAATGACATGTTCAACAGCTTCTATGACGTGCATCAGGAGAATTCAAGTAACCATGAGGACAGGTTACAGATATCAACATAAATAGAGTGGGCATCAACCCAACTCAACCCTGTCAAGTCCTTTGACTTGACCCAAGTAGTCCTTCCCACTTATCCAAACACACACACTGGTTTGTAAACATGTGGACGTAGTTTAAGCAGCACCGCCCAACTGTCCTTGACCGTGGACACGGCTATTCGAATAGTTTTACACTCTGCAGAGGTTGCACACTTTACCCACAAGATCCGGGAAGCTTACGTGTCATCCACGACCCGCGGTACCTCAAGTACCCGGGGTAAGCACCCGATCACTATCTTTCCCTAGACGACACTAACATGGAGTCCACTCGATTGGTAGTAACCCCCGTGCCCAACATTTCACAACTTTAAAAATGGTGGAGCCTCGCTCCCATATTCATCACATACCACTGGCACGGGGTACCAGCGGTGTGTCCGGTGCCCCATAAAAATGTTCTTGGCCGCCCTACCTGGCACGACCACGTCCCGAGAGAGCGCACCAACAACTCTCCCGTCACTAGTAATGCGGGCTCCAAGCTAGTATCGGCCTAGGTAATCAATAATGCCCTTTCCCATACAAGGGTAGAGTGGTTGTGCATGTAAGGTTGGGACAGTCGACAAATCTTAAATCTAACCCGTTTTTGAAAACAACACACACACTTGCCTCGGTATACCACTTCGTCATCAAGTGGTTACCCATCTCATTATCTCCCTTGGCATAAGTGGCACCCGACGGGGTTTTCGAAAAGGCTTTTGAAAATACTTTGTCTATATGACATGCACACAAAGGGTTTCATAGACATGGTCAAAGGGCTGCTTGCCTGGTTCATCAGAGTCTTCAGGTCTTCTGGTCCTTCTCCAAGTACTTTGTCTACTTCGTCAACTAACGTCGAAACAATCATAATAAGCAACATAACAAGGAAGGAAATAAAAGTGCTCTAAAAATATGGATTTGACTTTTCTAGGACTTCCCTGGTCATATGAAAAATAACCAGGGTGGTTTCATTGGAATTGGATTAGTGAATATTTCTGAACATTTCAATATGATGGAATCAAGGGTTTATGGATTTGCAAGAAGTGTACAGAAATATATTTTTGAAAAATGAGCAAAGACACCCATTTAGCAAATCATGATTTTAGAAGCATCTGGGAGTTGGTTTCACTGGATTTGGAGTTCAAATGAATTCCCTATGAATTTGCAAAGTTGAAAAATATGAAGAAATGGCTCATTATTTTATGTGGTATAGAAAGTATTAAGAAAAATGTTCATAAACTAAGTTATGAACTTGGAAACATTTAGGAATTTGAATCATGGCATTTGGATCAAATGTGAGCTCTCTATGATTTTCTAAAGTTTATCACAGAAATGGAAAATAGGATTTGCTAATTATTTGTGAAAGAAATATTTCTGTAAAAATGTGCAAGTAGCTCCATGTGATAGGGAATGAATTTAGAAACTACTAGAAATTTGAATCATCAAATTTGGAGTTAATTTGAATTGTTTATGGATTTTTGAAGTTGACTGGAAAAAGAAAAAGGAAATAAGGCTTAACATTATCCTGCGCGCACGGCGGCAGATAGATCGTGGGCCGGCCCAGCGGCTCGGCTGCGCGGGCAGAGGTGGTGATGTCAAAGGCAGCTTTGCGGGGGTGCGCCTTCGCGCAGGGGAGGCGGATCCGGCCGAACCCATTTCCACTTAAACGGACGGGCCCGCTTGCGGGGTCGCTGACGTGCGGGCCCCAATGGCAGATCGCCTTTAACCTCCCGCGCGCACTCCGGCCGCGGGGAGGAGCAGCTCCTGCCGATGATTGCCGGGGCTATAGAGCATCTCCGGCGATGCTCCGCCCATCAGCATGCTCAGGAGGCTGCGCCGCACCCGTCTAGGTGCTTCACGCACGCCGAGGAAGGATATAGTGGCGACGGTTTGGATGGTGGCGGAGGAGGCCGTCGGCCATCTCTCGCCGTGAGCGCCTGACCTTCCCGGGGGCAAACGGACGTGACGGAAGGCCTTGCGGTGGAGGTATGAGGGCGTTGGAGTGGCTAGGGGGTGAAAGAGAGCTTGGGTTAGCTCGAATTTAGGCGGAGCCCGACGGTGACGCTCCGGCCATTGTGGTGGATGGAGAGCGCGGGGAGGGGAGTGGGTTGGTCCAGGGGGTGCACGAGAGGGAGAGAAGGCCAAATGAGTAGAGAGGGGGCTCGGGGTGGCCTTAAGTAGAAGGGGGCGAGGTGCACTGTGGACGTTGTGCCAGCAAGGTCGTTGCCATGGCTAGGGGTCACGGGGGTTCGCGTGTGCATGTCCGGGGAAATTGTAGAGATGGTCTACGGCCAAGGGAAGGGAGAGAAGGAGCGGGGAGAGCTCCGGGTGGAGCCACGAGCTCGCACGGCATTGGCGGGCTCAGGCGGCTCTGGACACGCGCGGCATGGGCAAGACAAAGGGGGAAATGAGGGGGCCAGCGCGGTGGCGTGTTGCGGACGTCGAGGCACCTCGACTGGCGCAAGGGGGAGGCTCGAGGTGGTCGGGGGACGCGGCGTCAACGGTCGCCTGCTCTGCCTCGCGCTCCAGAGCGCGTCTTTGGCCGGCATCCGCGGCTTTTCCGCTCCCACTCGCACGTCCACTTGTGTCTAGTGGCTGCAGGTGGGAGTAAACAATGGGGAGGGAGGCTTGGATGCTCTAGGGCTTGCCAGGAGTGGGAGAGATATGAGAAAGGGAGGGAAAAGTGGCTGTCTAGAGAAGAAAAATGGGTCTCTGCCCCCCTCAATCATTGCTCCTTGGGCAACAAAGCATGTAGGAGTTAGAGGAGGAGCAGGTGAGGCCGTGGGAAAAAGTTCAGCTCATGGAGATTAGTGGAAATGGACAAAACATGCATTTTAAATTTCTGCCAGAAGGTGTTTGATGGTGGTTTGGGCAAGCAGATGATTTCCATTTGCCATGAGACTCCACGGGGTGAAATGTCACATATAATTAGGACCTTCCACCAATTTTGAGCTCATTTGGGCAAAGTTGCCAATGCAAATTTTGTAAACCCTGGAAATTAGCAGAAATGGGCTTTTCAAGATTTAGTCATGGAAATCTATTCTCCTTGATGCACCACTTAGTGTAGTGTCATCATTTGAGATTCTGAACATGTCCACAAAAGTTGAGATCAAAAGGAGAAAGTTGCCAATGTAAACTTGTTCAAATTTGGTTCTGGGCAGAGAGGGTTTTGGGGTACTTTGATCAAGATAACATTCTCTCCAACTTGTTCCATTTGGTCTAGATGCATTATTACACCATTTGAGCATGTGAACCAAGTTTGAGAGCATTTGGACATGTTTGACAGTGCAAAGTTGTTCAAACTTGAAAAAGGACAGAAGTGGTTTTGAGAGGGTTTCATGGTGTTATACTGTTCTCCATGACATGAGACTTGGCAAGATCATTAAAAACGTCGTATGTGACATTCTAGAATTTTCCTGGAATTGTTGGAGAATATTTCCTTTGTAAATATTTCAAAAGCTTGAAATATCCAGAAAGGGTTTTTGAGGGATTTTAACCAATATTTTGATCATGACCATGTGTTGAAACTCTTATATATGGACATATATGTCCATTGAGTTTCCCTAGGTTTTACGAAATATTTTTAAAGCATAAAAATAATTTTAACCTATTAAAGACCATTTCTGGCCTAAAGAAAAAGCCTTTAAATAAAATAGGTAAATAACTTTTAAAATTATATTTTTGTCGTTTCTGGGTATCCTATATCTAATAGGAGTCAAATATATTTTTGGAAAGATTTTTACTGCCCTTAATTAAGTACTTGCAGTGCAAACCTCAATTCAGGGGTTTTTGGAAAACTAATTTTTGAAAATATATTTGGCCAAATTATTTTTGTAAGAAATTATTTTTATGTCCTATACACATGGAATGATCATCGGTTCAAGAGTTTGGAGCAAGGAGATGAAGTATAGGAGTTGGAGGATTTATTTGATTTTTAGAGTACTTGCAAACAACACACAAAATCCAATCAAGGCAAGGTCCAAAACACTCAAAAGTTTTTGTCAAACCAAATTTTATCATGATTTATTAGCTTAAGTGTTGTGGCATGAAAATCAGGGTGTGACATAGTAGGTGGTGTATTGGGGATAAATTGTGTACAGATTGACTGATTAGTACGTATTTCCTGCTAGTACAGGTTGCTTGTGCTTCTGTTGTGAATGGAGCCTATGTAGTACCTTTCTGATGTGAATTCAATTGACATTGATTGCTTGCTATGTTCTGCTGTGAATAAATTGGAAGATGTTTACATATTGTACAACTGTTATACATGGGGCAGGGTATTAAAATTATTTTTCTTGGTTGAAGAATGACTGAAAAAGTGGTGTGGGATGATGCACGTCTGAAGAAAGTCATATAAATATTCAGATAAGAGGATGAAAATGGGAATAGGACCTTAGGTTATTTTACTAAGAAGGGCTGGGACATTATTATCGAGAAATGGGAAGCAAGAATGGGAAAGAAGTATCCCAAGGATAAATTCAAGAATAAATGGGATGCAATAAAAAATGACTATGTGTTTTTCATGGAGTTGAAAAATGAAGCAACCGGGCTTGGATGGGGTGATGCAAAGAGAACCATTGTTTGCCCTCAAGAATGGTGGGATGAACATGTTGTGGTAAGTGTAGCAACTTTTTTTGTTTGGCATGGTTTTCAATGATTGCATTACCTCATTTCTACTTTCATTTTCAGAGATGCCAAGAGAGGACGGAAAAGAAATGCAATCATTTGAAGTTCAAATGAGAGGGTCCGAAGCACCTTGAAGATTTACATGTCATATTTCACAAAGTACATGTCACAGGGGCTAGTGCTTCTTGTGCTGGAGATATATCTTCTGATGAATCAAGTGATGATAATGTGGTTCCTTTGGAGAAACCCGATGATAGTGATGAAATGAAGTTGTCATCTTTGAAGAAAACAAAAGCAAGCAAGAAGCTCAAGCAACCTTCAATAAAAATGAGGAGAAGGAAGAGAAGAGTCCCTTCTTAGGATTGTACAAGCAGACATGTGAGAAGATAGAAAGTGGAGTGGAGAAGATAACCTCTAGTGTTGAAGCATCATCGGCTCCTCCTCCAACCAACCTTGTCCCTACCATTTTGGAGGTTATGAAGTTGGTGAAAGATTGTGGTGTGAAAGAAAAAACTGCTCTCATGCACACAACCCTCACTCTTATAGTGAAGCCTGACTTTAGGGAAATCTTCAGTCTTCTTGAAACAAAAGAAGGGAGGCTTGATTATCTGCAGAGGGAGCATGAGAAGTAGATGTTGAAGCACGTGTTGTAAACCATATGTACTCATGTTGTAGAACTACATTTGCTTTCACTGTAGAAATGGTTGTTCTATTGCCTACCAATGTATATATCACTATTTTACGGTCAAGTTGCACATAAAAATATTGAATTATTGTCCAGGGTCATTACAGACAATTCATAGTCAAATCTGCAGTTTCACAGCTGTTTCAGCCAAACGACTTCCAGCTTTTCCACAGCTAAAAGTTCACAGCAGCTTTTTCACAGCTCACAACTCACAGTAGCTTTTACAGAATCTGCAGCTCAACCAAATACAGCCTAAGTCTAAGGATTGCTTGGTTTTTGAACATTACTTAGTTGTTTTTCGGAGGCTATAGCTGTTGTTCTGTACATCATATGATCTTGTGCCTTACATCAATTATGAGCATTTTTCTGCGATCTACATGTTATTAACACTTTCCTCCATATTAGATTTCATTTTGATTGATCATCAACAACTCTAAAGTAGCTATGATTATAAAGATATTTTTCTGTTTTCCAGCTAAGATAACTTACCATTTTGTGAATTTCATAGGATTTAATCCACACATCAAATGGATTTGGTCCAGTGGGGTATATTGAAGTTTGTTAAGTGTACTTCCTTCACATATTATTTTTACTCATGTTATCAGTTGTTTAGATGATGTTTAGGGGCTGTCTAGACGGCTAATTAAGGCAGCAGCGGCAAAGCTAGCTACTGCTACAGTAACATTCAGTTACTGTAGTAGCAGCAGTACATGCAGAGTAGAAGCAGTGCAGCGAGCAGAGAGTAGCAACCAGCGAAGCAAAGAGCAGCGGTAGCCGGAGGTGGGGGAGACCAGAGGTGGACGCGGCCGGAGGTAGGCACAGCCACACTCAATACACACACACACACACTGCATGCACAGACCACACACACAGCACACACACAGCACGCACACGGCGCACCGGCGGCCACGACGCTAGCCAGGGGCACAACGCGCGAGCGACAGAGGCGGGCACGGGGCTGCGCGAGGGCGCGACCGGGGAGTGCCCTGGAATGGCCAGCACGCGGCGGGAGCGTGGCAAGAGCAGGCATCGCCTGCCATGCTGGACGGTAGCGGTGGCTGGGTGTTAGTTCGATTCGAGAGGGCGAGCAGGGATTCGGCTACGCATACATCACGTGCGCCTCCTGGGAGCACTAGATGCACGGCAACGACATTGGTTCTCTTCAGGACATACCCCATCAACGACAACGTGCTCGGAAGTGGTGCCATGGCCACAGTGGTGCACAGGCCTGTGGGGACGGCGACGGAAACGAGCAACCGAAGGAAGGGGAAATAAAGGGGAGCTCACATCAGAGTATAGGGATGGCTCGGAGGCGTCGGGGTGGTCGGGGTGGTGCGGATTCGGCGATGGCATCGGCGGGGCAGTAAAGGGGGATGACTCAATCCGCACGGTGTAGGAGCGTTGAGCTTGATCCCGCGGTCGTAGACGGTGTAGCAGAGGCCGGTGAAGCTCTTGAACAAGTGTTCGAGCGTCGGGGACGAGGTTGGGCGCGTGGACGAGGTCGGCCATGGCGACGTGCTTCGGTTGCGAGATGCGGGGAAGAGAGCGAGTGAGGGAGAGAGGGAATAGGCGTTAGGGTTCATTCCAGGGGGTTTGGGGTCTCTCTTGTCCTCGAGAGGAGTCGTGGGATGGCCGACACGGCACCACCAGAGGCATTGATGGGTGCCACACCATCTGCATGAACAGAGAAAGGAGATGAAGGGAAGTTGGGCTGGACTGTGCATTGTGCGTGTAGAGCCCAGTCAAATAGTGGGCCCTTTTCCTTTTCTTTCTTTTATTTCTATTTCTCTTTTTCTCCCACTATTTTGCATTTAGTTTTGCCACTAAGTGACTTTTGTTAAAAGAGAAAATTAGCACATAAGTATTAGGCAATATATTGAAGAGCCCCACAAAGTTTGAGGTCAAATGGAATTGTATTAATATTTATTTATTACAAATGCCATTTTTATTTGTTGTTGGAGCATTTATTAATTTCCTAGGAATTATTTGGTGAGTCAAAAGATGTTGGTTAAACCATGACATTGATCAGGGGGAATTGTAGAATAACTTGAACACTTTAGTTTTACTATTTGAAAAATCAATTGAATTTTAATTTTCAATTTGACTTTCAAACAAGTGGTAACTTGCATAGTAATCACGATGACAAGACCACCATTAGGGGGAGATTACTGTAGCAATATTCTTAGGGTGTTACAACGATGTGTAGTTGTACTATACACTTCGACTCGATGGGAGGGATCCATGCGTACACATGCATGTGTGTGTACTCAAACTGTATCATGCATGTCATCCCAGAGCAAAAATAATAATCCCCTCCTAAGTCAGATTAACCTCTCTTGTTGTCAAGCAAAAAGTAGTGATGGACCAAGCAGGCCCATAGATGGAAAGCATCGATATCGCTGATAACCGCTTAAGTGGGTGCGAGAGGACAACCACCACCGCTTTGCATGTGGGCCAAACATATATATGTTGAATACCCAAAATGCACAACTTTGATGTGCCACATGCCTCAAACCCCGTAAACCATGCACCCACACAGAGCGAGGTTCATCAAGCGTAATACAGATGATGGTCCCCTTCCCCCCTCTTCACCACATACTATATGCTCCTACCGTAATATATGTACAACCCAAAAGAATCCTCATCGATGGTGGAATTAATTAACCTCTCCCGATGTATGTCAAAGTGATGTATGCATGCATCAATGATGGCCTCGTGGGCCCACAGATGGAAGCGTCACACGTGAGTGTCCTAGCTAGGATATGCATGTGGCCCAAAAAGGTGTTGTGTGATGTTTGAATAGCCAATTTCACAATTTTCATGTGGCACGTGCCTCGGAAACAAAAAAGTCCCGACACTGAGTGAGGTGTACTTGTTCACGGACGTGCACGTATAGTATATATGTGATACATCTCCAACGTATCTATAATTTTGGATTGTTCCATGCTATTATATTATAGACATTGGATGTTTTATATGCATTTATATGCTATTTTATATGATTTTTGGGACTAACCTATTAACCTAGAGCCCAGTGCCAGTTTCTTTTTTTCCTTGTTTTAGAGTATCGCAGAAAAGGAAAATCAAACGGAGCCCAATTGACCTGAAACTTCATGGAACTTATTTTTGGAACGGAAGCAATCCAGGAGACTTGGAGTATACGTTAGGGAAGCTTCGAGGAAGCCACGAGGCAGGGAGGCACGCCCTACCCCCCTGGGCGCGCCCCCACCCTCATGGGCCCCTCGTGGCACCCCTGACTGACTTCTTTCGCCTATATATGTCCATATACCCTAAAAACATCGAGGAGGAGAATAGATCGGGAGTTCCGCCGCTAGAAGCCTCTGTAGCCACCGAAAACCAATCTAGACCCGTTCCGGCACCCCGCCGGAGGGGGAATCCCTCTCCTGTGGCCATCTTCATCATCCCAATGCTCTCCATGACGAGGACGGAGTAGTTCTCCCTCGGGGCTGAGGGTATGTACCAGTAGCTATGTGTTTGATCTCTCTCTCTCTCTCTCTCTCTCTCTCTCTCTCTCTCGTGTTCTTGAGGTGGCACGATCTTGAAGTATCGAGAGCTTTGCTATTATAGTTGGATCTTATGATGTTTCTCCACCTCTACTCTCTTGTGATGAATTGAGTTTTCCCTTTGAAGTTATCTTATCGGATTGAGTCTTTAAAGATTTTAGAACACTTGATGTATGTCTTGCATGTGCTTATCTATGGTGACAATGGGATATCATGTGATCCACTTGATGTATGTTTTGGTGATCAACCTGCGAGTTCCGTGACGTCGTGAACTTATGCATAGGGGTTGGCACACGTTTTCGTCCTGACTCTCCGGTAGAAACTTTGGGGCACTCTTTCAAGTTCTTTGTGTTGGTTGAATAGATGAATTTGAGATTGTGTGATGCATATCGTATAATCATACCCACGGATACTTGAGGTGACATTGGAGTATCTAGGTGACATTAGGTTTTTGGTTGATTTGTGTCTTAAGGTGTTATTCTAGTACGAACTATATGATAGATTGAACGAAAAGAATAGCTTCATGTTATTTTACTACGGACTCTTGAATAGATCGATCAGAAAGGATAACTTTGAGGTGGTTTCGTACCCTACCATAATTTCTTCATTTGTTCTCTGCTATTAGTGACTTTGGAGTGACTCTTTGTTGCATGTTGAGGGATAGTTATATGATCCAATTATGTTATTATTGTTGAGAGAACTTGCACTAGTGAAAGTATGAACCCTAGGCCTTGTTTCAACGCATTGCAATACCGTTTGTGCTCACTTTTATAATTAGTTACCTTTCTATTTTTATGTTTTTCAGATTACAAACACATATATCTACTATCCATATTGCACTTGTATCACCATCTCTTCGCCAAACTAGTGCACCTATACAATTTACCATTGTATTGGGTGTGTTGGGGACACAAGAGACTCTTTGTTATTTGGTTGCAAGGTTGATTGAGAGAGACCATCTTCATCCTACGCCTCCCATGGATTGATAAATCTTAGGTCATCAACTTGAGGGAAGTTTTCTACTGTCCTACAAACCTCTGCACTTGGAGGCCCAACAACGTCTACAAGAAGATGGTTGTGTAGTAGACATCAAGCTCTTTTCTGGCGCCGTTGCCGGGGAGGTGAGTGCTTGAAGGTATATCTTTAGATCTTGCAATCGAATCTTTTTGTTTCTTGTTTTATCACTAGTTTAGTTTATAAAAGAAAACTACAAAAAAATGGAATTGAGTTTCCCTCATATGCTTCATCTTTTTAATATCTTTCGTGAGAATGATGGAAAGGAAAATTGTGCTCAAGTGCTAGAAGAAGAAGTCTATAAAATGTATGGCACTAAATCTTTGGATGATGAGCATGATTGCAATGTTGTTAGTATGAATTCTTTGAATATCCATGATGCTAATGATATGCAAAGCCACAAGCTTGCGGATTCTATGTTTGATGAAGATGATATTTTTTGTCCCCCAAGTTTTGATGAGCAAATTTATTTTGATGATAGCATACCTCCTATTTATGATGATTATATTGATGAAAGTGGGTTTGGAAGAGTGTCAACTTTAGGAAGTAATGATTCCACTATTTTGGAAGAGGATCCAATTGATTATGAGAACAAAGTTGCTATCTATGATGATTATTGTGATGACATGTATGCTATAAAGATTTATGATAACCATGAAACTTGTCATAATGATTTTAGTTTTCAATTGGATTATGCCTCACATGATAGTTATTTTGTTGAGTTTTCTCCCACTAGTATTCATGAGAAGAAATTTGCTTATGTGGAGAGTAATAAAAATTCTATGCTTGTGGCTCATGAAAAGAATGCTTTATGTGATGGTTATATTGTTGAATTCATTCAATGATGCTACTGAAATTTATTATGAGGGAGGAATATATGCTTGTAGGAGTTGCAATAATATCAAGTTTCCTCTCTATGTGCTTAAAGTTTTGAAGTTATGCTTGTTTTACCTTCCTATGCAAGTTGATTCTTGTTCCCACAAGTTGTTTGCTCACAAAATCCCTATGCATAGGAATTGGGTTAGACTTAAATGTGCTAGTCATATTCTTCATGATGCTCTCTTTATGTTTCAATTCTTAGTTTTTATGTGAGCATCATTGAAATCATCATGCCTAGCTGGGGGCGTTAAACGTTAGCGCTTGTTGGGAGGCAACCCAATTTTATTTTTGTTCCTTGCTTTTTGCTCATGTTTAGTAATAAGTTAATCATCTATCCTCTGTTATGATTGTGTTTTTTATGTTTTAATTAGTGGTTGTGCCAAGTAAAGCCTTTAGGATCTTCTTGGGTGATTGTTATTTGATCTTGCTGTAAAAAACAGAAAGTATGCGCTCATGAGAATAATTTTCATTTTTTTACCAGAGAGCGATACAATACCAATTCCAACTGCAGTAGATCATTAAAAAAATTCCTAGGAAGTCCTAATTTCTCAGGATTTTTGGAGTTACAGAAGTATTCAAATCCTACAGATTACTACAGACTGTTCTGTTTTTGACAGATTCTGTTTTCTATGTGTTGTTTGCTTATTTTGATGAATCTATGAGTAGTATCGGAGGGTATGAACCATAGAGAAGTTGGAATACATTAGATATTACACCAATATGAATTTATAATTACTTCACAACAGTATCTACATGGTGATTTATTTTCTTATACTAACGGAGCTTACGAGTTTTCTGTTAGGTTTTGTGTTGTGAAGTTTTCAAGTTTTGGTTGAAGATTCGATGGACTATGGAATAAGGAGTGGTAAGAGCCTAAGCTTGGGGATGCCGAAGGCACAACAAGGTAATATTCAAGGACAACCAAAAGCCTAAGCTTGGGGATGCCCCGGAAGGCATCCCCTCTTTCGTCTTCGTTCATTGGTAACTTTACTTGGAGTTATATTTTTATTCACCACGTGATATGTGTTTTGCTTGGAGCGTAATTTTATTTTATTTTGTTTTGCTTCCTGTTTGAATAAAATACAAATATTTGAAATTCTTAAATGTTATAGAGTCTTCACATAGTTACATAATTATTCGACTACTCATTGATGTTCACTTATATCTTTCGGAGTAGTTTGTCTTTTGCTCTAGTGCTTCACTTATATCCTTTTAGAGCATGACGGTGGTTTTATTTTGAAGAAATAGATTGATCTCTCATGCTTCACTTATATTATTTTGAGAGTCCTTTAGAACAACATGGCAATAATAAAAACTTCCATAAAAGTGCATTGAATACTAAGAGAAGTTTGATACTTGATGATTGTTTTGAGATATGAGGATGGTAATATTACAGTCATGCTAGTGAGTAGTTGTGAATTTGAGAAATACTTGTGTTAAAGTTTGTGATTCCCGTAGCATGCTCATATGGTGAACCGTTATGTGATGAAGTCGGAGCATGATTTATTTATTGATTGCCTTATGAGTGGCGGTCGGGGACGAGCGATGGCCTTTTCCTACCAATCTATCCCCCTAGGAGCATGCGCGTAGTACTTTGTTTTGATAACTGATAGATTTTTGCAATAAGTATGTGAGTTCTTTATGACTAATGTTGATTCCATGGATTATACGCACTCTCACCCTTCCACCATTGCTAGCCTCTCTAGTACCGCGCAACTTTCGCTGGTACCATAAACCCACCATATATCTTCCTCAAAACAGCCACCATACCTACCTATTATGGCATTTCCATAGCCATTCCGAGATATATTGCCATGCAACTTTCCACCGTTCCGTTTATTATGACACGCTTCATCATTGTCATATTGCTTTGCATGATCATGTAGTTGACATCGTATTTGTGGCAAAGCCACCGTTCATAATTCTTTCATACATGTCACTCATGAGTCATTGCATATCCCGGTACACCGCCGGAGGCATTCATATAGAGTCATATTTTGTTCTAAGTATCGAGTTGTAATTCTTGAGTTGTAAGTAAATAAAAGTGTGCATTGTCCCATGTGAGGAAAGGATGATGGAGACTATGATTCCCCCACAAGTCGGGATGAGACACCGGACGAAAAATAAAAAAAGAGAAAAAAGGGGCCATAAAAAAAGAGAAGGCCCAAAAAAACAAAAAAAAACAAAAAAAATGAGAGAAGAAGAGAGAAGGGGCAATGCTACTATCCTTTTACCATAGTTGTGCTTCAAAGTTGCACCATGATCTTCATGATAGAGAGTCTCCTATGTTGTCACTTCCATAAACTAGTGGGAATCTTTCATTATAGAACTTGGCTTGTATATTCCAATGATGGGCTTCCTCAAAATGCCCTAGGTCTTCTTGAGCAAGCGAGTTGGATGCACACCCACTTAGTTTCTTTTTGAGCTTTCATACACTTATATCTCTAGTGGATCTGTTGCATGGCAATCCCTACTCACTCACATTGATACTTATTGATGGGAATCTCCATAGCCCGTTGATACGCCTAGTTTATGTGAGACTATCTTCTCCTTTTTGTCTTCTCCACAACCACCATTCTATTCCACCTATAGTGCTATGTCCATGGCTCACGCTCATGTATTGCGTGAAGATTGAAAAAGTTTTAGAACATCAAAAGTATGAAACAATTGCTTGGCTTGTCATCGGAGTTGTGCATGATTTAAATATTTTGTGTGATGAAGATAGAGCATAGCCAGACTATATGATTTTGTAGGGATAACTTTCTTTGGCCATGTAATTTTGAGAAGACATAATTGCTTTGTTAGTATGCTTGAAGTATTATTATTTTTATGTCAATATTAAAATTTTGTCTTGAATCTTATGGATATGAATATTCTTCCCACAATAAAGAAGATTAAATTGATAAATTTGTTAGGTAGCATTCCACATCAAAAATTCTGTTTTTATCATTTACCTACTCGAGGACGAGCAGGAATTAAGCTTGGGGATGCTTGATACGTCTCCAACGTATCTATAATTTTTTATTGTTCCATGCTCTTATATTATCAACCTTGGATGTTTTATATGCATTCATATGCTATTTTATATGATGTTTGGGACTAACTTATTAACCTAGAGCCCAGTGCCAGTTTCTGTTTTTTCCTTTTTTTAGAGTATCACAGAAAAGGAAAATCAAACGGAGTCCAATTGACCTGAAACTTCACGGAACTTATTTTTGGAACGGAAGCAATCCAGGAGACTTGGAGTATATGTCAGGGAAGCTTCGAGGAAGCCACGAGGTAGGGAGGCTGCCCTACCCCTGGACGCGCCCCCCACCCTCGTGGGCCCCTCATGGCTCCCCTGACCGACTTCTTTCGCCTATATATGTCCATATACCCTAAAAACATCAAGGAGGAGAATGGATCGGGAGTTCCGCCGCCAGAAGCCTCCGTAGCCACCGAAAACCAATCTAGACCCGTTCCGGCACCCTGCCAGAGGGGGGAATCCCTCTCCGGTGGCCCTCTTCATCATCCCGGTGCTCTCCATGACGAGGAGGGAGTAGTTCTCCCTCAGTTCTAAGGGTATGTACCAGTAGCTATGTGTTTGATCTCTCTCTCTCTCTCTCTCTCTCGTGTTCTTAAGGTGGCACGATCATGATGTATCAAGGGCTTTGCTATTATAGGTGGATCTTATGATGTTTCTCCCCCTCTACTCTCTTGTGATGAATTGAGTTTTCCCTTTGAAGTTATCTTATCGGATTGAGTCTTTAAGGATTTGAGAACACTTGATGTATGTCTTGCATGTGCTTATCTGTGGGGACAATGGGATAGCACATGATTGATAACCCACAAGTATAGGGGATCACAACAGTTTTCGATAAGTAAGAGTGTCGAACCCAACGAGGAGCTAAATATAGAACAAATATTCCCTCAAGTTCTATCGACCACCGATACAACTCAACGCGCGCTTGACGTTCTCTTTACCTAGAACAAGTATGAAACTAGATGTACCTTGTAGGTGTTTTTGGATAGGTTTGCAAGATAATAAAGAGCACGTAAATAAAAAGTAGGGCTGTTTAGATAAAGACACAACGAAGTTAGTTTTAGTAAAGAGCTTTTTGTTATGAGAAAGTTATTTGTCCCTAGGCAATCGATAACTAGACCGGTAATCATTATTGCAATTTTATTTGAGGGAGAGGCATAAGATAACATACTTTCTCTACTTGGGTCATATGCACTTATGATTGTAACTCCAGCAAGCATCCTCAACTTCTAAAGATCATTAAGGTAAAACCCAACCATAGCATTAAAGTATCAAGTCCTCTTTATCCCATACACAAACAACCTACTTACTCGGGTCTGTGCTTCTGTCACTCACGCCGCCCACTATAAGCAAATCATGAACATATTGCAAACCCTACAGCAGGAATCCCTCACGCTTGCGCGACACGGAGATCACCATAGGACAACACTAATAATAAAACATGCAACTCAAACCAATCATGATCATCAAATAACTCATAGGACAAAACGGATCTACTCAAACATCATAGGATAGCCATACATCATTGGGAAATAATATATAGCGTTGAGCACCATGTTTAAGTAGAGATTACAGCAGGTAAGAGAGAGGTTACACCGCTGCATAGAGGGGGAAGAGTTGGTGATGATGGCGGTGAAGTTGTTGGTGAAGATTGCGGTGATGATGATGGCCCCTGGTGGCACTCCGGTGCCACCGGAAGCGAGGGGGAGAGATCCCCCTCCTTCTTTTTCCTAGACCTCCTCCCTAGATGGGAGAAGGGTTTCCCCTCTGGTCCATGGCCTCCATAGCATGGGAGGGGCGAGAGCCGCTCCGAGATTGGATCTGTCTCTCTGTCTCTCTGTTCTCAGATTCTGCCCCTTCACCGTTTCTTATATTCCCGAAGATCCATAACTCCGATTGGGCTGAAATTTTAACACGATCTCTATCCGGATATTAGCTTTCTTGCGGCGAAAGAAGGGCATCAACCGCCTTATGGGGTGGCCACGAGGGCCCAAGGCGCGCCTGGCCCCCTGGGGCGCGCCCCTGCCTCGTGGCCCCCTCGGGCATCGTCTCGCGTGGATTTTTCTTCCCAAAAATCATATATATTCAAAAAAAATCCCCGTCAGATTTTATACCAATTGGACTCCGTTTGATATGGATATTCTGCGAAATGAAAAACATGCAACAAACAGGAACTGGCACTGCGCACTGGATCAATATGTTAGTCCCAAAAATAGTATAAAAAGTTGCCAAAAGTATATAAAAGTTGTAGAATATTGGCATGGAACAATAAAAAATTATAGATACGACGGAGACGTATCAGCATCCCCAAGCTTAATTCTTGCTTGTCCTCGAGTAGGTAAATGACAAAAAAGATAATTTTTGATGAGGAATGCTACCTAGCATAATCTTGATCACATATCTAATCATGGCATGAATATTAAGATACGAGTGATTCAAAGCAATAGGCTATCATTTGACATAAAAACAATAATACTTCAAGCCTACTAATAAAGCAATCATGTCTTTTCAAAATAACATGGCCAAAGAAGTTATCCCTACAAAATCATATAGTTTGGCTATGCTCCATCTTCACCACACAAAATATTCACATCATGCACAACCCCGATTACAAGCCGAGCAATTGGTTCATACTTTTTAACACGCTTCAGCTTTTTCAACCCTCACGCAATACACGAGCGCAAGCCATGGATATAGCACTATAGGTGGAATAGAATATGATGATGGGGGTTATGTGGAGAAGACAAAAAGGGAGAAAGTCTCACAACGACACGTCTAATCAACGGCCTATGGAGATGCCCATCAATTTATTTCAATGCGAGGAGTAGGGATTGCCATGCAACGGATGCACTAGAGCTATAAGTGTATGAAATCTCAAACTGAAACTAAGTGGGTGTGCATCCAACTTGCTTGCTCATGAAGACCTAGGGCATTTGAGGAAGCCCATCATTAGAATATACAAGCCAAGTTCTATAATGAAAATTCCCACTAGTATATGAAAGTGATAACTCAAGAGACTCTCTATATGAAGAACATGGTGCTACTCTGAAGCACAAGTGTGGTAAAAGGATAGTAACATTGCCCCTTCTCTATTTTTCTCTCATTCTTTTTTTTACTTTTTTTTCTTTTCTTTCGTCAAGAGTCTCATCCCGACTTGTGGGGGAATCATAGTATCCATCATCCTTTCCTCACTGGGACAATGCTCTAATAATGATGATCATCACACTTTTATTTACTTACAACTCAGTATTACAACTCGATATCTAGAACAAAGATATGACTCTATATGAATGCCTCCAGCGGAGTACCGGGATGTGCAATGATCTAGCGTAGCAATGACATCAAAAAACGTACAAGCCATGAAAACATCATGCTAGCTATCTTACGATCATGCAAAGCAATATGACAATGAATGCTCAAATCATGTATATGATGATGATGGAAGTTGCATGGCAATATATCTCAGAATGGCGATGGAAATGCCATGATAGGTAGGTATGGTGGCTATTTTGAGGAAGGTATATGGTGGGTTTAAGGTACCGGCGAAAGTTGCGCGATACTAGAGAGGCTAGCAATGATGGAAGGGTGAGAGTTCGTATAATCCATGGACTCAACATTAGTCATAAAGAACTCATATAATTATTGCCAAATTTTATTAGCCCTCGAAGCAAAGTACTACTACGCATGCCCCTAGGGGGATAGATTGGTAGGAAAAGACCATCGCTCGTCCCTGACCGCCACTCATAAGGAATACAATCAATAAATAAATCATGCTCCGACTTCGTTACATAACGGTTCACCATACGTGCATGCTACGGGAATCACAAACCTCAACACAAGTATTTCTACTAATCCACAATTACCCACTAGCATGACTCTAATATCACCATCTTTATATCGCAAAACTATTGCAAGGAATCAAACATATCATATTCAGTGATCTACAAGTTTTATGTAGGATTTTATGGCTAACCATGCGAATGACCAATTCCTGTCATCTCTCTAAATTGATATAAGTGAAGCAAGAGAGTTTAATTCTTTCTACAAAAGATATGCCCACGCTCTAACAAATATAAGTGAAGCAAAAGAGCATTCTAAAAATGGTGGTTTTCTATGTAAAGAGAAACAGGCAATCCAAACTTCAAATGATATAAGTGAAGCACATGAAGCATTCTATAAAGCCATACTCAAAAGACATAAGTGAAGTGCAATGGGAATTCTATAAATCAACCAAGTACTATCCCATAACAGCATGGTGCATAAAAGAAAAGTGAAAACTAAATGCAAAAGACGCTCCAAGATTGCACATATCGCTTGAATGAAATGAATCCGAAAACATACCGATACTTGTTGAAGAAAGAGGGGATGCCTTTCGGGGCATCCCCAAGCTTAGACGCTTGAGTATCCTTGAATATTTACTTGGGGTGCCTCGGTCATCCCCAAGCTTGAGCTCTTGCCTCTCTTCCTTCTTCTCACATCGAGACCTTCTCGATCATCAAACACTTCATCCACACAAAACTTCAACAGAAAACTCGGTAAGATCCGTTAGTATAATAAAGCAAATCACTACTCTAAGTACTGTTGCAAACCAATTCATGTTTTGTTTTGGCATTTTATCTACTGTAGTATAACTTTTCCATGGCTTAATCCACTGATATAAATTGATAGTTTCATCAAAACAAGCAAACTATGCATCAAAAACAGAATCTGTCTAAAACAGAACAGTCTGTAATAATCTGAAAATTCACCATACTTCTGATACTTGAAAAATTCTGCCAAAATTAGGAAAAATAAAAAAAATTGTATAGAAATACAGTGCAAAAAGAATCAGAAACCATTTGACGTTCCAGTAAAAAATGTAACATCGCGCACTACAGCCAAAGTTTCTATCCTACACCGTACAAACCAACAAGCATCTAAAACATCCTAAAAGCAAACCTTGGCACATTATTTTTATAATACAAAGTAATTGTACAAGGGGATAATTATTTTTGTTGAAAAGTTTCTGTAATCAAGATTCACAAAGTTTCCGTGAGCATCAACAAAGTTCAAGGCTAGCTCCCACTTCAACAATGCTTGTCTTTCTCACTTTCGCTTTTCTTTTTGAAAAAGTTTTAGGTTCCCCTCTTTTTTGTTTTTAAACTATATAAAAGCACTCAACAGAAATAAATGACTCTCTAAAACTTCCGGGTTGTCTCCCTGGTAGCACTTTCTTTAAAGCCATTAAGCTAGGCATATAGTGCTCAAGTAGTGAATCCACCCGGATCCCATGGTATATCAAAGCCAATTTTAATTAACAATGATTTGTAATTTAGTAGTGAGCACAGAGTAACATATATCATGTAACAACGAAGTCTAACTCTCTTCCTATGCATTGGCATGTCATAAAAGAACAATTCATGCGCACAAAGTAAAGGCCAATGCATAGTATAAACAGTTTCTTGGAATTTTATCGTATTGGAAACATAGAGAGGTGGAGATATAGTTCCTCTCTCATAATAATTGCAAGTAGGAGCAGCAAGCACATGCATATTATACTCATCAAAATCATCATGTGTAATGGTAAAAGGCAACCCATCAATATAATCCTTAATAAGTGCAAACTTCTCCGATATAGTGTAGTTGGGAGAATTCAAAAAGATAATAGGACTATCATGCGTGGGTGCAATAGCAACAATTTCATGTTTAACATAAGGAACTATAGCAAGTTCATCTCCATAAGCACCATTCATATTGGCATCATGGCCACAAGCATAGCAAGCATCATCAAAAAGGGATGGCCACAAGCATAGCAAGCATCATCAAAGAGTTACTCTCATTAGAAGGTGGGCATGGGTAGCTAATCCGCTCTTCCTCCTTTTGTTCTTCGCTCTCCTCCTCATCTTTTTCATCCAATGAGCTCACAGTTTCATCAATTTCTTCTTCCGTAGACTCCTGCAAAATATTAGTCTCTTCTTGGACAATGGAGGAGTCCTCAATATATGGTTTAACATAGGCATTAGAAGCATAATTATCATAACAATATTCAAGTATGGCAATATTTTTAGACTTGTATAGAGTAGCATCATACTTTTCAATCAAAGAAGCAATTTCATAAGCACCCTTAAAAGCAACAAATTCTTCAATTTGTTGAACATCATAGTAATTGTAAACACCCTTAGCATAAGAAGATACGATTCCATTATCACTAAACTCACATTGATAGGGAACGTGTTTCTTAGGGTTTTCAGAAAAACAAGTAAAATCATATATTTCACATAAATTCCAAGCATAGCATTTCAAACGATGAATTTGACCCAGTAAAAGTTTCCCTTTTTCAGATATACGGTGTCGCACATAACAAGCATGCTCATCTAAAGATTTTCCCTCAACTAAGCTAGTTGGGGTTTCAGCATGAGCACATAGGGATCGAAGATGATCCAAGTAATAAGCTTCAGGAGTGTGATAGATTTTGAGTGGTTCTTCAACCATTGGTTCAGTAGGTACAACTAATTTTTTTGGTATTTTGCGTTTCCTACCCATAACTAAAGATAGAAAACAACTAAGAACAACAAATAAAAATTACTTAATGATAAAGCAAACAAGCACACACGAGAATATTCACCCCACGCTATGACTCCCCAACAATGGCACCAGAAAAAGGTCTTGATAACCCACAAGTATAGGGGATCGCAACAATTTTCGATAAGTAAGAGTGTCTAATCCAACGAGGAGCTAAAGGTAGAACAAATATTCCCTCAAGTTCTTTCGACCACCGATACAACTCAACGCGCGCTTGACGTTCGCTTTACCTAGAACAAGTATGAAACTAGAAGTACCTTGTAGGTGTTTTTGGATAGGTTTGCAAGATAATAAAGAGCACATAAATAAAAATAGGGGCTGTTTAGATAAAGACACAACTAAGTTAGTTTTAGTAAAGAGCTTTTTGTTACGATAAAGTTATTTGTCCCTAGGCAATCGATAACTAGACAGGTAATCATTATTGCAATTTTATTTGAGGGAGAGGCATAAGCTAACATACTTTCTCTACTTGGATCATATGCACTTATGATTGGAACTCTAGCAAGCATCCGCAACTACTAAAGATCATTAAGGTAAAACCCAACCATAGCATTAAAGTATCAAGTCATCTTTATCCCATACGCAAACAACCTACTTACTCGGGTCTGTGCTTCTGTCACTCACTCCACCCACCATAAGCAAATCATGAACATATTGCAAACCCTACAGCGGGAATCCATCACACTTGAGCGACACGGAGAGCACCATAGGACAGCACCAATAATAAAACATGCAACTCAAACCAATCACGATCATCGAATAACTCATAGGACAAAATGGATCTACTCAAACATCATAGGATAGCCATAAATCATTGGGAAATAATATATAGCATTCAGAACCATGTTTAAGTAGATATTACAACAGGTAAGAGAGAGGTTACACTGCTGCATAGAGGGGGGAAGAGTTGGTGATGATGGCGGTGAAGTTTTTGGTGAAGATTGCGGTGATGATGATGGCCCGCGGTGGCACTCCGGTGCCACCGGAAGCGAGGGGGAGAGAGCCCCCTCCTTCTTTTTCCTAGACCTCCTCCCTAGATGGGAGAAGGGTTTCCCCTCTGGTCCATGGCCTCCATGGCATGGGAGGAGCGAGAGCCTCTCCGAGATTGGATCTGTCTCTCTGTCTCTCTCTGTTTCTGCGTTCTCAGATTGTGCCCCTTCACCATTTCTTATATTCCCGGAGATCCGTAACTCCGATTGGGTGTAACACCCCGAGGATCATGCTACACTAAACCACCATGATGATGCTAAGCTACTGTGAATTTCAATGATAATCATGTTGGGATAATATCTCATTTCAAATTCCTCTCTGAAAACAATTCAAAGGCACAATGCAAAATGAGTTTGCTCGAAACTTGCTAGAAAAATGTCTGTCATTTGACAAAAATTCCATAACATTTATTTGTTAAGGAACACAACATCCCTCTTGTGCAAAGATGAGCTTTGGCAATTATAACCACATCATTTAAGCATTTTTTTAAATGCTATCCTCTTTATGAAAAATTCAAATGAACTCCAAAATTGCACAAACTTTTTGTGACACTGCAGAATATTTCATAGTATTTTTGTGGCCAAGCTCCACTTTTATGCAAGGTCATTTGGTGGATTGAATTATTGCAAAACTGTTGCTGTAAAATAAAACAGGAACAGAAAATACAAAGGCTTTTAAAAGGAAAATAAAAGAGACCCCCCCCCCTCGCGCTAGGCCTCAGCCCAGCTGGCCATCCAGCCAGGCCGGCCCAACCCTGCACTCCCTCGGTCGCCTTTCTTCGCCACTGCTCACGCGACCGGGCGCCTGCGACCGAGCAGTCCCTGCCGGACCAGCTCGTCGGCGTCACCGCGGAGGCGATAAGGATGCCG
>NC_041392.1:443884308-443945116 GCF_002162155.2 Triticum dicoccoides
TTTCTCCCCTGCGCCCACCCGACGCGGCCGCTGCTACCGCCTCGCCGTGACCATGGCTGACGACCTCCCCGAGCCAAGCGAAGACGTCGAGGAGCATCGTCGGCATCTCCTGCATCTACTACGGCCAGCAGCGCGAGCTGGGAGGCGTTGCTGCCCCGGATCCTCGTCTTCTTCTTCCTTCGACACTCGCCGCTTCTCCGTCAATTCCGGCTACCTCGCGCCCTCCTCGAGCCCGCTGCCCTCCCCTACAGGCGCCCAGTGAGCTCCGCCTTCCTCTCCCTCTCTCCCCGTGCTCTTCCCCGCGCCGTAGCTAGCTCGCCCGCAAGCCGAGCTCCACCGTCCGCCATTACCGTCGTAGGGCTCGCCACCGAGCTCCTCCACTCGAGCTAGTAGCTCTGACGAGCTCCTAGAGCGCCATAGACCTCGCCTAGCCCTTTACTTCGCTCGCACGCGCTCTGTAGCGCCGATCCCGAACTCCGTCTGAACGCGCTGCCCGCCGCCGTCGATGTAGCGCTCCACTCCGGCCGAGTTAGCCCACGGGACCGCCGTAGATCGATGCGGCGTCGGACGCCCGATCGAACGCACTAGGCCACACCCCCTCTCGCGCCCTGCGCGCGAATTCCGGCTAACTCCGGCGCGGATCCGCCGCGGATGGCCTCGCCGGCGTTGCTCCGGCGCTGGCGCTGACCTGGCACCGGCAGGGCCCGCCTCTGGGTCGCTACCTGTGGGCCCCCCTGGACCCAGTTGACCACGTTGACCGTGGTCAACTATGCTGACTGGGCACTCGGTGCCACTGACGTGCGGGTCCCACTTCTTAATCCTCTAATTAAAACATTTTAATAATTAAAACTAATTAGTTTAGTTAATTAGACACTGACAGGTGGGCCCAGTAGTTTTACTAACTAAATTTAGATTAGCTTAAACCCTGTTTAACCCACTGTCTATGACAGATGGGTCCCCCATGTCAGTTTTGACTGGTCAGCCGTCCTGTTGACTGTTGACATCACTATGACGTCATGCTGATGCAATATTCCTTTTCTGTTTTTTTAATAGTTTCTGAAAATGCTTTAATCTTTGAAAATTCATAGAAAATAAACCGTAACTCGGATGAAAATGTTTTCTATATGAAAGTTGCTCAGAAAAATTCAACGAATCCGAATACGCGGTCCGTTCATCTGTCACATGCCTCTAACTATCTGAACATGGAACTTTTCCCCTCCGGTCATCTGTCTGACACAGGTCCGGAACCGGGAAAACATTCCCGGTTGAATTCCCCCTTCACCTTTATCGTGTAGCCATACGTTAGGTCACTCCCGGCACAGCATATTGCCACGTTCTGCTTTGTGATGCTATGTTTGCTTTATATTTATTGTTTCTTCCCCCTCTTCTCTACGGTAGACCCCGAGACCGATGCCGCCCCTGTGATCGACTACGTCGACGACGACCCCTCCTTGCCAGAGCAACCAGGCAAGCCCCCCTTTGATCATCCCGATATCGCCCATTCCATTCTCTCATGCTTGCAGTAGATTTTGCTATTGTTATTGTTTGCTCCTATTCTGATGCATAGCCTGCTTTTGTAACCTGCTTATTGTTACTGTACCGGCTTATCCTAAACTGCTTAGTATAGGTTGGTTAGTGATCCATCAGTGACCCCCACCTTGTCCTTGTTGCCCCTGCTTCATCATTGAAGACCCGATCAACGGGATCGAAGACCAGGACCCGACACCTCACGTCACATGACGTCCCTTCGTTGCTCGACTCTGCGGTGTTACTATTGAGTGTCGAGGGTGAGACCTCTACAACACTTCTGATGTTAACCTATAGTGTAGCTATTCGGTCGTGGTCATCGAGGGTGATTTCCTCCTTAACCACTTTTGATACGGCTCTGTCGTGCAACCCCTCAAGTGTGAACCTCGAGGGTGATTCCTCTACGTTCACCTTGATGATTACATTGAGTGGAACCCCCTGGGGGTGATTCCTTGGGTTTTCCTCTTGATGTTTGGACACACGGATACTTGGACTTTACAACTGTTACTTGGAAAGTGATGTGGAGACGGGTTGACCTGGAGGGTGCCCGCGAGATAATTACGAGGCGTGGCCGGGCATTCTTGGTCCTTGCCGCAAGTCCTCGAGACGGGGCAATGGGGTCACATCTTTCGTGAGTCTCTGCTTGTTACCGCGCGTTCCTAATCCACTATGATTTGGATATTTGATTCGAGGGGCCTCTGGCCTGATAGCACTAACCGTCACGTGTGCATAGTATGGGCGTTCTGCGTCGTGTACATCAGCCGAAGCTTAATAGACGTCAGCGACGGAGCGGCGCGCGCCGGGTTGGACTGGTAAGCTCCTGCCTTTTTAGGGAGGTAGCTAGGTCTGCTCACCGGCCGCCCACGCAACGTGCAGGAGTTCCCGGGGCGATGGCCCATGACCCCTGGGGGCATAGGTTTAGTCCGGCGTGCTTGACCTCTCTATTAAGCCTAGGTCGGGTTGCGGCGTATTGTTTGGCCGAGGCCGGGCATGACCCAGGAAAGTGTGTCCGGTCGGAGTTAAGCGAGCGTGGTGGGTAAGTTGGTGCACCCCTGCAGGGAAGAACTAATCTATGCATAGCCTGTCCTACGGTAACGGACACTTGGAGTTGTATCCCGATCGATACAACTAGAACTGGATACTCGTGATGAGAACTGGATGGTGATGAGGATTTGATTGTGATGATAACTGGATAGTATGGCTCTAGGATTGCTTTCTCGCAGGGAGTCGAGAAAGGATCTTTGGCCGAGGTTGATAACACTACTACTACTTTACTTTATGCTACTCTACTCCCTCCTGTTTGCTGCAAGATGGTGGTTTCCAGAAGATGCTAGTCTTCGATAGGACTAGACCTTCTCTCTATTCTGGCATTTCTGCAGCCCAGTCCACATATACAGCCTTCCTTTGATAATGTTGCATATGTAATGTAGATCCTTGCTTGCGAGTACTTTGGATGAGTACTCACGGTTGCTTTGCTCCCCCTTTTTCCCCCTTCTTTCTTCTTTCTGGTTGTTGCAACCAGATGGTGGAGTCCAGGAGCCAGATGCCACCTTTGACGACTGCTGCTACCCCGAGGGTGCCTACTACCACGTGACGGACGCCGACGACCAAGAGTAGTTAGGAGGCTCCCAGGCAGGAGGCCTTGCCTTTTCGATCGTTGTTGTTTTGTGCTAGCCTTCTTAAGGCAAACTTGTCTAACTCATGTCTGTACTCAGATATTGTTGCTTCCGCTGACTCTTGTGTATTTGAGCTTATGTATTCGAGCCCTCAAGGCCCCTGGCTTGTAACATAAAGCTTGTATTATTTTATTTTGTGTCTAGAGTTGTGTTGTGATATCTTCCCGTGAGTCCTTGATCTTGATCGTACACATTTGTGTGTATGATTAGTGTACGATTGAATCGGGGGGGTCACAAGTTGGTATCAGAGCCGACTGCCTGTAGGTAGCCCCCTTTCCAACTCCTTGGCCGAAGTTGAGTCTAGAAACCGAAAACTGTTTTGCTAACTTGGCTGTGTGGCTTACGGGCCCACGTCGCCAATTGGGTGGTATTAGGATCTTTTATTCCTTGTCTATACTCTGGGATTCTGATCTCTCTTCCATTCGGGTTAAACAATTTTGCTAACTCTGACATTAGGTTCTCGTACCCACTTCCTCCCGGAGAGCCCCGACATTACCGATGATCGCCTGCTTCACCATAAGACTTCGAAGTTACTCTCCGATGTTCTCTCGAGACTTGTACCATCGCTTTTTGAAATTCCCTTCCATCGATAAATCCCTAGGGATAGCTACATACACCCTCGTTAATACATCATTTTTCTAGTTGCTCTTGTTATTACAAGATGCATCGAAATACACTCTGATGTTTCGAGAATCCATTGTGCCTGCTGCCTTGCAGCTCCTTTTTCATATGAATACATCTAAGGATAATTCCTCACACTTATCGAGGATTTGTTCATTCCTAGTTGATAAAGTGATTCACAAGATGCTTTGAAATACTTATCCGATCTTCCAAGAATCCTCTTCAAATTGTTTCTCTGCAAATACTTGCCTGCTTGCATTATGGATGCTTTCCATATGTGTAGCAATATTCATTAGTATCCTTTGACACCATCATTTTGATCCTATCGATTCAACATGTGTGTGAAAGCACGCAATCATCACTTGATCCTTCTAAATTATCTTTCTGGCTCAGACATCATTTCGAACATGAGCTGGTTCTTGACCAATCTATTTGTCGTCAATTGTGCCCCTGGGTCTATTCTACTTATCCATCCTTGATCAGAGCGTCTGCTTCTGATCCTTCATTTTGGAAATCATAATTCCTTTGTTATGTAAGCATCGAATTATTCAGATGTTCTATAACCCGATGCCTTTGCATTCTTTCTTCCTTTGATTGAGTACCGATACTCACATCAGCTCCATTTTTGACCGGCAGGCCCATTGTCGGGTTATTATCCGATAGTATCCTTCACATTCAAAATTCTTGTGAGTTATTCCCATGATACATAATGTCTTTGACAATTTGTACCCTCTGCTTTTGTCAACCATGCTCTGCTTCGAACATGTGTTAATTGATCCTAAAGTTCATGGTATATGTCCTAAGATGCCCCGATGGGTTGGACCTATGCCTTCCTTAATGTGTGAACCCGAAGGGTTTCATGGGTCATACTCTGGTAATTCACCATGTAGGTTTTTGACACTAAAATCATTTTTAGAGCAGTGAACGAAAGGTTATGCATTGAAGAAGTGGGAGTCGACCTTGAACTTTGTGTTCATGCCCATAGACACGATGTAGATCTTATCATGGAAGCTTCTCGTGAAAATAATTACCCCCCCTTGGTATAAGTTCATCTTATTTTTGAGGTTTGGTTTTTTGTAATCGTGGTTCCGGCCATATTGATATTCTTTGATTCCTTTTCTCGGACAAGTTAAAATACTTGTCTTCTGCAGATCATTTCATCTGTCCAACCTCTGTTTTGATCTACCTTGAGTATTGCCCCCTGTTATCTCGAGGATATTGTGTCTTTGCACTACCTCTTGTGAATTCTCATTGGAATGATACTCCCATCACATCATTCCTATCCTGATCGGCTATATCTTTATCAAGCAAATTTTTAACTGTGCTACCCGGTCCTTCTTCTCGGAGCAACTTCCAACGACGAGCTAAGCTTACGTCGATCTTCCTCATCTTATCTTTTCACCTCAAACAACAAGCTTGAATTCGAGCTTGTGTCGCACCCGTGGTTCCAATAACCTTTCGCTTCATCATTCCTTTGACTGGATGTCATCGCCGATCGATTACATCTTCATGAAATCTCTCGACAAATGTGTCGTGATCATCATCAACATTCCGAGCTCTTCCAGGATATCAATCGAATTCATGATGAGAAATACCATCCTTGCCCCTCGATGATTGTGTTATCATCGACAACATTCTTGCCTCCGCAACATGAATTTGTTAATATAAATTTTGGGAATACATCCTTTTTGGCATGTCGATGGATTTTTGCTAAAACCATCGGCCACCTCCTCATCTTCCCTGATAAAATTGCATGAGGTGTTCAAGTAATTCCCGATGGATCCTTTGTGTTCCCAAAGTCCGGCCTTTATCTGATGACAATGTCAATGCTATCCAAAAGTATGACTGTGTTACCCCGAACATCATTAAGAACATTGGAGGCGCAATGCTAAATGTTTCTTGATCAATTATCCAAACACCACTGTATGGGTAATATCATGATTGTTCCCTCGCCCCTTTATGTAAATGCTTTTGAACTTGCTGTCATATCATGTATATCCTGCTCCGCTTCCCCTTGGGAAGGATATACTCCCAATTCTTGTGTATAAGCACCTTTTTCTTTCCATTGGTCTGGTTAAACTAATAACCACATTTTTCCTTTCCATTGTTTTGTTTAACCTTTCTTGTGATCTTTATGATCTAAGCAGTAATAGTTTCCTGCTTATGTAAACACCTCGGTGAAAAATTTGTCAGTAAGACCTTGTTATCATTGCTGTTGACATTTCGGTAACCACCGATGGACGAGAACTTCGCCTACTGGTCCGATTCTCTCCGTCCCTCACCCTTGGTACCAATGTGTTGACAACATAACTAACAATCTATCATCTGACATGCCTTGCTATCGGCCCCTTTTCTACTTTTAACCCACATGGTGGGCTCATAACCCACAGTTCCACAGGATCGGAACCTGACTCTCCTGTATATCCTTTTATTCCGAAGTATCATTTGCTCTTGGCTTTGTGTTTTGTCACGAGCCACCTTCCGAGATATGATCTATTCCCGATGCTCTGAACCCCCTTCTCACACTCTGTTCAGGTATCGATCGTTTGTCCATTCGCTTGAAACTTCCTATTGTACCTTCATATTTTGCTCTCGATGTTTTCTTAAGTTTCAACTTGAGAGATACTTCTGCCACATTCCCTGAATTGTTTACCAGATAATTAACCCTATAAGGGTCAGTTCTCCCGAAGTTATTCTTTACTTCACCACTTAAATCTCGGGACGAAATTTCTTGTAGTGGAGGAGATTTGTAACACCCCGAGGATCATGCTACACTAAACCACCATGATGATGCTAAGCTACTATGAATTTCAATGATAATCATGTTGGGATAATATCTCATTTCAAATTCCTCTCTGAAAATAATTCGAAGTCACAATGCAAAATGAGTTTGCTCAAAACTTGCTAGAAAAATGTCCGTCATTTGACAAATATTCCATAACATTTATTTGTTAAGGAACACAACATCCCTCTTGTGCAAAGATGAGCTTTGGCAATTATAACCACATCATTTAAGCATTTTTTTAAATGCTATCCTCTTTATGAAAAATTCAAATGAACTCCAAAATTACACAAACTTTTTGTGACACTGCAGAATATTTCATAGTATTTTTGTGGCCAAGCTCCACTTTTATGCAAGGTCATTTGGTGGCTTGAATTATTGCAAAACTGTTGCTGTAAAATAAAACAGGAACAGAAAATACAAAGGCTTTTAAAAGGAAAATAAAAGAGACCCCCCCTCGCGCTAGGCCTCAGCCCAGCTGGCCATCCAGCCAGGCCGGCCCAACCCTGCACTCCCTCGGTCGCCTTTCTTCGCCACTGCTCACGCGACGGGGCGCCTGCGACCGAGCAGTCCCTGCCGGACCAGCTCGTCGGTGTCACCGCGGAGGCGATAAGGATGCCGCCCCCCTGCGGCGCCTCGGTCCCCTCCCCCACTTGCCGCCTCGCTCCCCACTCCGTCCTCCACTCTCCCTCTCCCCAGATCCCTTTCTCCCCTGCGCCCACCCGACGCGGCCGCTGCTACCGCCTCGCCATGACCATGGCCGACGACCTCCCCGAGCCAAGCGAAGACGTCGAGGAGCATCGTCGGCATCTCCTGCGTCTACTACGGCCAGCAGCGCGAGCTGGGAGGCGTTGCTGCCCCGGATCCTCGTCTTCTTCTTCCTTCGACAGCCGCCGCTTCTCCGTCAATTCCGGCTACCTTGCGCCCTCCTCGAGCCCGCTGCCCTCCCCTACAGGCGCCCAGTGAGCTCCGCCTTCCTCTCCCTCTCTCCCCGTGCTCTTCCCCGCGCCGTAGCTAGCTCGCCCGCAAGCCGAGCTCCACCGTCCGACATTACCGTCGTAGGGCTCGCTACCGAGCTCCTCCGCTCGAGCTAGTAGCTCTGACGAGCTCCTAAAGCGCCATAGACCTCGCCTAGCCCTTTACTTCGCTCGCACACGCTCTGTAGCGCCGATCCCGAACTCCGTCTGAACGCGCCGCCCGCCGCCGTCGATGTAGCGCTCCACTCCGGCCGAGTTAGCCCACGGGACCGTCGTAGATCGATGCGGCGTCGGACGCCCGATCGAACGCACTAGGCCACACCCCCTCTCGTGCCCTGCGGGCGAATTCCGGCTAACTCCGGCGCGGATCCGCCGCGGATGGCCTCGCCGGCGTTGCTCCGGCGCTGGCGCTGACCTGGCACCGGTAGGGCCCGCCTCTGGGTCGCTGCCTGTGGGCCCCCCTGGACCCAGTTGACCACGTTGACCGTGGTCAACTATGCTGACTGGGCACTCGGTGCCACTGACATGCGGGTCCCACTTCTTAATCCTCTAATTAAAACATTTTAATAATTAAAACTAATTAGTTTAGTTAATTAGACACTGACAGGTGGGCCCAGTAGTTTTACTAACTAAATTTAGATTAGTTTAAACCCTGTTTAACCCACTGTCTATGACAGATGGGTCCCCCATGTCAGTTTTGACCGGTCAGCCGTCCTGTTGACTGTTGACGTCACTATGACGTCATGCTGATGCAATATTCCTTTTCTGTTTTTTTAATAGTTTCTGAAAATGCTTTAATCTTTGAAAATTCATAGAAAATAAACCGTAACTCGGATGAAAATGTTTTCTATATGAAAGTTGCTCAGAAAAATTCAACGAATCCGAATACACGGTCCGTTCATCTGTCACATGCCTCTAACTATCTGAACATGGAACTTTTCCCCTCCGGTCATCTGTCTGACACAGGTCCGGAACCGGGAAAACATTCCCGGTTGAATTCCCCCTTCACCTTTATCGTGTAGCCATACGTTAGGTCACTCCCGGCACAGCATATTGCCACGTTCTGCTTTGTGATGCTATGTTTGCTTTATATTTACTGTTTCTTCCCCCTCTTCTCTCCGGTAGACCCCGAGACCGATGCCGCCCCTGTGATCGACTACGTCGATGACGACCCCTCCTTGCCAGAGCAACCAGGCAAGCCCCCCTTTGATCATCCCGATATCGCCCATTCCATTCTCTCATGCTTGCATTAGATTTTGCTATTGTTATTGTTTGCTCCTATTCTGATGCATAGCCTGCTTTTGTAACCTGCTTATTGTTACTGTACCGGCTTGTCCTAAACTTCTTAGTATAGGTTGGTTAGTGATCCATCAGTGACCCCCACCTTGTCCTTGTTGCCCCAGCTTCATCATTGAAGACCCGATCAACGGGATCGAAGACCAGGACCCGACACCTCACGTCACATCACGTCCCTTCGTTGCTCGACTCTGTAGTGTTACTATTGAGTGCTGAGGGTGAGACCTCTACATCACTTCTGATGTTAACCTGTAGTGTAGCTATTCGGTCGTGGTCATCGAGGGTGATTTCCTCCTTAACCACTTCCGATACGGCTCTGTCATGCAACCCCTCAAGTGTGAACCTCGAGGGTGATTCCTCTATGTTCACCTTGATGATTACATTGAGTGGAACCCCCCGGGGGTGATTCCTTGGGTTTTCCTCTTGATGTTTGGACACACGGATACTTGGACTTTACAACTGTTACTTGGAAAGTGATGTGGAGACGGGTTGACCTGGAGGGTGCCCGCGAGATAATTACGAGGCGTGGCTGGGCATTCTTGGTCCTTGCCGCAAGTCCTCGAGACGGGGCAACGGGGTCACATTTTTCGTGAGTCTCTGCTTGTTACCGCGCGTTCCTAATCCACTACGATTTGGATATTTGATCCGAGGGGCCTCTGGCCTGATAGCACTAACCATCACGTGGGCATAGTATGGGCGTTCTGCGTCGTGTACATCAGCCGAAGCTTAATAGATGTCAGCAACAGAGTGGCGCGCACCGGGTTGGACTGGTAAGCTCCTGCCTTTTTAGGGAGGTAGCTAGGTCTGCTCACCGGCCGCCCACGCAACATGCAGGAGTTCCCGGGGCGATGGCCCATGACCCCTGGGGGCATAGGTTTAGTCCGGCGTGCTTGACCTCTCTATTAAGCCTAGGTCGGGTTGCGGCGTATTGTTTGGCCAAGGCCGGGCATGACCCAGGAAAGTGTGTCCGGCCGGAGTTAAGCGAGCGTGGTGGGTAAGGTGGTGCACCCCTGCAGGGAAGAACTAATCTATGCATAGCCTGTCCTACGGTAACGGACACTTTGAGTTGTATCCCGATCGATACAACTAGAACTGGATACTTGTGATGAGAACTGGATGGTGATGAGGATTTGATTGTGATGATAACTGGATAGTATGGCTCTGGGATTGCTTTCTCGCAGGGAGTCGAGAAAGGATCTCTGGCCGAGGTTGATAACACTACTACTACTTTACTTTATGCTACTCTACTCCCTCCTGTTTGCTGCAAGATGGTGGTTTCCAGAAGATGCTAGTCTTTGATAGGACTAGACCTTCTCTCTATTCTGGCATTTCTGCAGCCCAGTCCACATATACAGCCTTCCTTTGATAATATTGCATATGTAGTGTAGATCCTTGCTTGCGAGTACTTTGGATGAGTACTCACGGTTGCTTTGCTCCCCCTTTTCCCCCTTCTTTCTTCTTTCTGGTTGTTGCAACCAGATGGTGGAGTCCAGGAGCCAGATGCCACCTTTGACGACTGCTGCTACCCCGAGGGTGCCTACTACCACATGACGGACGCCGACGACCAAGAGTAGTTAGGAGGCTCCCAGGCAGGAGGCCTTGCCTTTTCGATCGTTGTTGTTTTGTGCTAGCCTTCTTAAGGCAAACTTGTCTAACTCATGTCTGTACTCAGATATTGTTGCTTCCGCTGACTCTTGTGTATTTGAGCTTATGTATTCGAGCCCTCGAGGCCCCTGGCTTGTAACATAAAGCTTGTATTATTTTATTTTGTGTCTAGAGTTGTGTTGTGATATCTTCCCGTGAGTCCTTGATCTTGATCGTACACATTTGCGTGTATGATTAGTGTACGATTGAATCGGGGGCGTCAGTTTTTATCCCATTTTGACACCGTTTGATATGGATATTCCGTGAAACAATCATATACATTCCAAAAAAATCATATACATTCCAACAAACTCTCCGTTAGTTTTTATCCCATTTTGACACCGTTTGATATGGATATTCCGCGAAACAAAAAACATGCAACAAACAAGAACTGGCACTGGGCACTGGATCAATATGTTAGTCCCAAAAATAGTATAAAAAGTTGCCAAAAGTATATAAAAGTTGTATAATATTGGCATGGAACAATCAAAAGTTATAGATACGACGAAGACGTATCAATGATCCACTTGATGTATTTTTTGGTGATCAACTTGCGAGTTCCATGTCCTCGTGAACTTATGCATAGGGGTTGGCACACGTTTCCGTCTTGACTCTCCGGTAGAAACTTTGGGGCACTCTTTGAAGTTCTTTGTGTTGGTTGAATAGATGAATCTGAGATTGTGTGATGCATATCGTATAGTCATACCCACGGATACTTCAGGTGACATTGGAGTATCTAGGTGACATTAGGTTTTTGGTTGATTTGTGTCTTAAGGTGATATTCTAGTACGAACTCTATGGTAGATTGAACGGAAAGAATAGCTTCATGTTATTTTACTATGGACTCTTGAATAGATCGATCAGAAAGGATAACTTTGAGGTGGTTTCGTACCCTACCATAATCTCTTCGTTTGTTCTCCGCTATTAGTGACTTTGGAGTGACTCTTTGTTGCATGTTGAGGGATAGTTATAAGATCCAATTATGTTATTATTGTTGAGAGAACTTGCACTAGTGAAAGTATGAACCCTAGGCCTTGTTTCAACGCATTGCAATACCGTTTGTGCTCACTTTTATCATTAGTTACCTTGCTGTTTTTATATTTTCAGATTACAAAAACCTATATCTACCATCCATATTGCACTTGTATCACCATCTCTTCGCCGAACTAGTGCACATATACAATTTACCATTGTATTGGGTGTGCTGGGGACACAGGAGACTCTTTGTTATTTCGTTGCAGGGTTGCTTGAGAGAGACCATCTTCATCCTACGCCTCCCATGGATTGATAAACCTTAGGTCATCCACTTGAGGGAAATTTGCTACTTTCCTACAAACCTCTGCAATTGAGAGCCCAATAACGTCTACAAGAAGAAGGTTGTGTAGTTGACATCAATAGGCTAGTCCCCTCCCACCTCTTCGATGTGTACTATATACCACCATAACACAAACAAAAAAGATTCTACCTTGCTAGTCAAATTAACTTCACTGCCGGCTGTTCGTCAAAGTGATGGACGACGACCTCGCGGGCCCATAGAAAGCATCACATGTGAGTATTGAGTGTCGTGTAGGACAACCATCGCCTGCATGTGGCCAAAACATTTATGTATGAAAGGCTTGTGTAATATTTTAAATAACGATTTCACGACTCTAATGTGACACCGGCCTGCCTAAAAAACGGCCAACCCACACTGTGGCTCACAACTCGTAGTGTACTGCGAGCCACCCGCCACCCCTAGCCGCACACACCCACACACACCGGGAATCCACAGCAACTACGATGCATGTTAAATTAATTATCCCAGGGTGAACATATATGTTATCAAAAGGAGGGACGTTTTAATTTCAAAAAAATCATAGAGATAATTAAGACGTTTTAGTACATTGATTGATTGATTTTCTACGGCTATAATGTGCAAAAATCAAATTTGAGCTACATGCACACGTGACAGTGCACATAAATGGATTGCTAAAACACATGTGTCTCACTGGGTGCATGTTTACTCCTCGTGCAACAAATTTCAAACATTGAGAATCTTGATTTTTAAATCCTAGTACATCCAGAACTTATTTGAAGTTCATGAAACTTATCGTGTTGTCATATGGACACCATTACAAAGTGGCATTGTAGTTTTTTTGTCAAATTTGAGACCAGTTTTGATGTAATCTTTATCTAATTACAGACGGGATATTATTAATAATTGGGAACCAATATCCCAAACGGATTACTTATTCGTACCATGAGCGTTAGACCAACAATGGATAAGTGACATGCTTTGGTTAAGCAATAAAGCGACAACATTAATCATCCAAATAGAAAAACAATATACATGCCGCCGCGCGACCCGTGTGCCGTGTAGGCAGACGGGGAGGCATGCGTGCAGGTGTGTGAATTGACGGAGGTGTGCTCGCTGCACAGTGTCATTGGGAGGCGTGCGAGTAGCTGTGTGAAACTTTGGTAGGCATGCGAGCTGTCCGGTGTGTAGGCTCACCGGGAGGCAAGCCATCGGTTTGACCGCCGCCCGCCTCTCTCCCACAACTCCCACTACTCCATATTAATGGTGCGCCCGAGCGGCCGCACCCTCCATCCTCGCTACACACACACAATCCTCTCTCTCCGCTTGCATCCTCGACGCCGCTCTCAGTCCTCAAAGTTGTCAGTGTATGAGGATGCCGCCGAAGCGCCCCATCGGAGGGAGTGGCGACGCTGGGGCTGCTAAAGCACCGGAGCACTGCGTGGAGATAGAGACAGAGGTTGCCGTCACCGCCGGCGAGTTATTGTTGCACCCTGATGTCGTCGACGGCGTCGAGCTTCCACAGCTGGAGGCGGAGTTCCACACCGACTCCGACGACCACTCCAGCGATGACTTCGGCGACGACTCTGGCGACGACTCCGGCGATAACTCCGACGACCACTCCGGCGATGACTTCGGCGACCACTCCAGCGAGGACTCCGATGACCACTCCGGTGACAATTCTGAATATTGCTACATTTGGATAAAAGGTGCCACATGCACCATATACATCAAAGGGGACTTTCTCCCTCTTCTTTCTATATTAGGCAAATTAATGATGTATTGTTCTTTCGATTACTCTCATATTTCCATGACATCATGTTTACCCTATCTGTTTAATTATAGATTTTTGTCTTTCGATTTCAAGTGCTGTACAGTTCTTTCAATTTGGGCCCAAATTTGCATGTTACCATATTTTCTTTAACAATCCTACCATTTTCTGTAGAACATCCCTTGCTATGCAACAGATTATGTAGTGCACAATTTTTCCCTTTACATAGATGAAGGCTCCACGGATGTCATACTGCACACAAACCATGGATTTTACAATCATTGCTACTGTAAGACTTGATGAACGTGGTGACTCCTATTTTGGCACTGGCTTTTGGAAAGAAATTGCAAAGTTTTATGTACTAAAAGTTGGCACTAAAATTGCACTGGACATAAAAGGGTCTGGTCATGAGATATATGCTAACTTCCCCGACAAAATCATCCGTTCGACTTTGTTCGAAGTAAGTTTTCTTTTCAACTATCTGCATGTTGACTTACCCAGCAATGTCAAATGAATTTTGTAGTATTTAAGCAACCAATTATTATTCCCTTCTCTTAGTATATTCCTACCTAATAACTTCTAATTACCAATACACTTTTCCATTGGCCTGTTTTAACTAAATATTCCCTGTACTCCCATTTCTACCAGAAAGCACCGCTGACAACGAGACTATGGAGGTGGAGAATGGGGCTGCCAACAAGCATAGGCGGGGCGAGCTAGAACCGCAAGCGACTCCAGCAGGCCTAGACTTCATCAGCAGCCTCCCCGATGATATGTTGAGAGTCATCATCTCCCTCCTCCCAATCAAATATGGGGCGCGAACAATCGTCCTTTCCCGATGGTGGCGCCCCCTATGGAACTCCAGCCCTCTCGACCTCATCGACACCCACGAGCTCTGCCATGGCTATCGCAAAAGCTTGGATGCGTTCTCCAATATCCTCGGCAGTCAACTTGGCCCAACCAAAGGCCTTAGAATCGGCAGGTTTCGTTCCAATGGCAAGGACCGAGCCAAGCTTGATGACTGGTTCCGATCCCCCGCCCTAGATCAGCTTGAGGAGCTCACTTTTGATGATGGGCATATGCGGTCACTGCCAACGTCCCCACTCCGCCTCGCGCCCACGCTACGCGTTGCCAAGTTTAGGAACTGCCATCCCCCTTAATGACGCACCCGCTCTTATTCTACCACGACGAAGCACCTCGATTTCATTGTCGTCTGCCTCTCAAATGGTGACATGGAGCGCCTGCTCCGTGGTTGTACTGCACTCGAGTACCTTCGTCTTCAAGCGATCAATGGGTTGAGTACCTTCCACATCACCTCCATGACTCTCCGGACTATTTATGTGTGTTGCTGGTGCAGTAGGAAGACATCACAAGATGTGTACCATGGTATGGTCATTGAGTACACACCTGCACTAGAGATTACTTGTAGTTGATCAAGAAGGTCCAACAAGAATCAATGTCATTTCTGCGCCGAAATTGACAGTGGTGAGCTACTCGTCTCACAAATACTCCGAACTTGTTATTGGATCCACACATGTTCAGGTATAACAGCCGCCTTCTACCTCTCCTTCTACAAATTAAAATTATTTCTAATTTTGAAGATGTTTGTTCGTCTGTCATTCAGAAAATGATTCCGACAAGTTTGATCCTGAAACCGCGCACATTGAAGGTCTTGGCACTAGAATCTATCGGCCCCAACCTGGAGCAAGCTGTCAGTTTCCTGAGATGCTTTCCGTGCCTGGAGAAGCTATATATTGAGGTGATCTTCCTTTCCTATTAAATGTTAACCATAAGGGAGTTCAAGTTTTCTTAGGGAACTTTTCATCCACTCCAACCTCTTGTGAAGAAGGCTACATTTTCTAGAATGTAATCAAATGCCCAAGTTAATCATATCAGATTGAAGATGGTATGTTAGTGCATTTTACAAATCCTGCAAACCAAATAGGCCTGTAGTAATGTTCAAAACTACATGTACGCACTAACACGTTTTCTTCTTTTGCAGATAAGATTAGGCCTAGTGGTGGATAATGTGATACAATATAACAATCAAGTCGAATGCTTAGATCTGCATCTCTTAGAAATTACTTTGAACTCCTACCGAGGGACCTTACCGGAGATTATATTCGCCAGGTTCTTTGTTCTCAGAGCAAGGGTGCTGAAGGAAATGAGGTTTGCCCTACATTTATTTCACAAAGATGAATGGTTTGTTGATCAGCGCGGGCGCCTGCAGTAGAATGGAGTAGGCTCCAAAAATGCTGAATTTCATTTTGGAACTTCAGATGACAGAGTAATCGGAAGTCATCGTGTCAACCCCATACATGACTTCTCTGTGGCTGACCCCTTTGCAAAAATTGTGAGGTTTCGAAACTAGACTTAGAAGCGGTGATATTAGTTTGAATCTCTCTGATATCCATGTTCAGCGGATCAGCGCGAGCGTTTGCAGCTGATGAGCTGAATTTCATTTCTAATATTAGTTTGAACCTTCTAATCTTCGAATTTGAGCCATATAACTCTGGAATTTGAACCTTGTAACAATTCAAGCTTTTGTGGTACAATCATTGAAATGGCATCGTATGAGACTTGTATATTGCTAAGACTATTTTTACCTTAATATGCAATGGTCTTAGATTTTATTAACCATTCTCGAATCAGTTTACCTTGTCAATCTCACAGCACACGATCTGTATAGCTAACTCGACTGTGATCTTCGACACTATTGCACACAGTTCATTTCTTCCACCGTGTGCACTGTAGAGCGCATAATTACTTATCGCACTTGAGTGTCCATCATCACCCTTCTGTGTAACTTTGACCTCATCACCCATGGGTAAACTTATGATCGAAGTCATTCCACACACTTCGTTTTTACAAAGCTTTTTGCCAATAAATGCCCACGATTTGTCCCTCTTCTAGCCGACGCGTGGCCAAACAAGCTGGGCGGGAAGCTTGCGCGGTAAACAACATGGTAGCATGGGAACAGGCTCACCGGCGATACATTTGGTGCCTCTTCGAGCCCATGTGTCCGGGGCGGTGTTGTCAAGCGCGCACTGGAATCCTCCATTATGAACGCCGTGACAAGACGTGACGATTACAGGTCGGCTGACCCCCATTTATTACAGCCGCTATTTAACCCTTGTGTCTCTTAAACCTTTCGATCGTGCCCCACCATTGCAAGAAGCACACCCACCACAAGAAATTCTTAGAGGGTATCCTGCGCGGCTCCAATGGCGCTCCGAGCGGCTGCCGATGACGAGCAGCAGTTCACCATGCGTGCCGTGGTGGACACCCATAGAAGGTTCATGGACCTCTCGGTGGTGTACACCAACGACCCGGTCTGGGTGGAGCACTCCATCCACATCATGGAGCTGTTGCTTGCAGCAGAGAAGTACAAGGTGGTCGGGTTCGACCTCGAGTACACCCGTGCTTGTGCCGGGTCTCGTCCCAAGGTCGCCGTCACCCAGATGTGCGTGCGCCACCACGTCCTCATCTACCACTACTGTCTGGCCACAAGGCCTTGCGAGCATTTCACTAGGTTTGTCAACAACTCCCACTACATGTTCGGTACGGTGGACATCACCAACAATGTAAAGGCGCTCGAGAATTCGGGCATTGCCTGCCATAATCTTGTCGACATCCAGGGCCAATACAAGATCTGGGGCAGCAAGGAGCATGAGAAGGACTCACTGGCTCACCTCGCCGAGGCCATCATCGACCCCTACTACAGAGACATGAAGGATTCGTGCAACAACGACAAGCGTGCCTGGCACTCGGCCTGGATGGCGAAACTCGACAAAGCTCACGTCGTGTACGCGGCCAAGGAGGCGTAAGCAAGCTACGACATGTACAGGCGGATCATTGACATGAGGAAGTGCCTCCTCCCCCAAACGGCCAGGGATCCATCCCGAAGCAGTGCAATGGCAAGCGTCCTTGCAACAATAAGTAGATGATTAGATCCTCATTTCTCCTACTTTAGTATGCATGTAATTGCTTGCTTTGGTGTGTGGAAATGTTATGTGTGTAGTCACTTATGTAATTGTATGCTTAATTTGGTTATGCAATGCTGTCTTTTTAAGTATATATGTTGATGCTCTGTAGACAGAGCGTAGATGTTGTGCGGACAAAGAAAATCACATCGCACATGGACTAAACAATGTAACCCGTCAGTGATGTTTTCATCAATCACTCACAATTGTATACCAGCAATCGTTTTCTCACAACACACACGCCTTGTTAGCAGTAATTGTTTGTGTTGTTATCAGTCTTTGCATACGTTTCCGATTACACACCTGTTTGCCTCGCATCACACACATCTTGTTCATTTGAACCGTTTCTGCTCTCCTATCTCAACGAAAATAGTTCATCCGAGTGAACCGCATGTCGTATATCACACACACCTTTGATCTGGCTGACCGTTTCTTTTTTGTTTCCTAATCACAAACAGTTCATTCGAATGAACCGTATGCTGTACATCGCACACACCTTCATCTGGCTGCCCATTTCTTTTGTTCCTCCTCATCGCAAACAGTTAATTGAGCTGAACCGTGTTTGATGCATCCTCCATCGCAAACTTTTTGCACCTTTTTTGATGGGTTTTTTACACCACCGTTTGCGATTATGGCATCGCACACAGTTTCGTCGAAGGGTCTCTGATCGTAGTGTCACGTTAGCAGCAACCTGCAGTAGTGTGTCTTGGTAATTTGTTTTCCTATAAAATGCCTATGCATCGGAAGAGGGTTAGACTTTAGTGTGGTTTTCACATGTTGTATGATGCTCGCTTTGCATTTCAGATTATTATCTTTTATTCAAGCATCATTTAAAATTTCAAGCCTATCTTAATGGCTATAACAAAAGAGCTTGTTGGCAGACAACCCAATATTTATCTTTATGATTTATTTTATTTTTCTTGAGTCACATGATTATTGCTACTTTAATGATTGTGTTTTTATGTTTTAATTAGTGTTTGCGCCAAGTAAAGCCTTTGTGATGATTTGGTTGATAGTTGACTTGATTATGTGAAAAAACAGAAACTTTTGTGCCTAGTGCAGGAAGTACCATAATTCACTGAAACTTGATAAGTTCTTAAATTTTTACACATGATTGATATACAAATCTCCCACGTTTTCCTAATTTTTTAGTTTTTTGGAGTTACACAAGTATAGTTTTTGTTCAGATCATTACAGACTGTTCTGTTTAGACAGATTCTATTTTTATTGCATAGTGTGCTTGTTTTAATGATGCTATGGATTATATCGGGGGTATAAGTCAAGCGAAAGTTATAATATAGTAGGTATTATGCAAGATTAATTATGAATGAGTTTACAAAAGTACCTAAAGTTTATGATTTGTCTATTATACTAACGGATCTCACGAGGTTTCTATTGAGTTTTGTGTGCTGAAGTTTTCAAGTTTTGGTTGAGATCACGATGGATGAAGGAATAGGGAGCGTCACGAACCTAAGCTTGGTCATTCCCAAGGTACCCCATGGTAATATTCAAGGAATGCCCAAGCGTCTAAGCTTGGGGATGCCCCAGATGGCATCCCCACTTTCGTCTACAATTCATGGGTATGTTACTTGGAGCTACATTTTTGTTCATCACATGATACGAATTTTACTTGGAGCATCTTGTGCCATAATTTTCTTTTGTTTTCTTGTTAGTTTCTCACAATCATTGTTTTCTGGACAAACCTTTTTGAGAGAGACACACATTCATTACAATTTGTTATAATACTCTATGAGCTTCACTTATATCTTTTGATCTTTACGACCCAGGATGTTCATTCTATGGACCTGACCGATCCATTTGACTGTAACTGCCAAAAACAGTGTTGGAGTTAGATGTTGTTGCCCTTTTAAATCTGGGTTTTTTCTAAACCTGACGAACAATTAACCCTCATGTTTTTGTACAGTTTGGAAGCTGGAGTTAGATGTTGTTGCCCTTTTCAACTCGGCTGTGACTGTCATATTTTCTTTGAAACAAGGCAAATGGCTTGCCATTTGTTTAATTAAGAGTGAAATATTGTAACAAATCCCAACCAAGGGAAATAACATCACTCTCGCCGGCTACTTGAGCTCATTGTGCATTACAGAACCCAAGTGACACTAGTATAACGAGGTGCTATACAAACGGTTTTTAACCCCTTTCCGTGACAGCATTTGGAACCGTCGCCTAGTGAGTGACTGCGATTGGGGGGTCCTTCCCGCATGACCCAGAAACCATCGGGGATATGCCCTCCTAGCACACACGCTCGTCAAAATGAGGTCGTGTGCGATCAGTGAGCGATCAAATACGGTTATACGTACGGTAGTGCTAAAAAGTACAATTATACAGGAGAAATTGTTTCCAGTCGTAAGTACATCCCACACAGTCAGTCCCCGCTAAACGTTTCCGTTCGTATATACATCCTACACAGTCGCTCCAAGGAAAACGTTTTTGTTCGCATGTACATGACACACAATTTTCCCTGTTAAATCGTTTGTTATAGTGTTTCCATTGCACACGATATTAACAATTTTATCATTTGCGTTATTGAATGCATCACACACGCTGCGTAGAAGAACCTGTGTGGCAAATGCTGTCCATCACACACAATTTTTATGTGGTAAACGTTTGCGCCAGGTGGCCTAACGCAAATAGTTTTCAAGAGGATGTCGTGTGTGATTATTCATTAATCCAAGACGGTTTAATCCTAGAAACTCTATGCGTTGCCTGAGGTCATTGCCTACGGTGTTTTCTCAATAACCATTTGCAATAGAAAAACCCAATTAGCAGGCTAATTTCCCTATTATTAATAATCCATTTATTAATCTAATTGACATTTCATATTAAACACACAATATATTTCATTTTCATATTAAGGAAGCAGGATTTCATAATTGAAATACATCAGAGCACAACATCATATAGCTTCAGCACTCAGCTACCCCATTACACAACTGCACCAGCACCAAGTTTCACATGCAACATCTATACCCTTTCAAAATTATCATCATAGATGGTACATAGACAAATTTATCTCATTTGGAAAACTTCTGAACCGAAAGGCGAATATTGAGGCTTCATTGCAACTTTAGGCTAGTGCTTGTGGATGATTGACCGTCCATCCTTCATCCTCTTTAGGAACACTTCAATATTGAACCGTGGGTGTTGTATGAATACCTTACTCACCTCCTGGCCATACATGTGGTTTGAGAGGTAATCATCAGTGAATTGCTTTGGAAAGGCCTGAAAACAAGGATGTGCATAAATATCTTCTCTATATTGGAAATGGGGTAAAGGAATAAAAAAGGCAAGGTATAATAGTTAGTACCATCCTATAGTGAACTGATGTCTTCTTCGTTGTGTAGACAAAGATCTTGTTGTTTTTTGCCGCTAATTTGTTTATCCTAACAATCTTTCTGAGTTTCTTAACTTGACTGATATTCATGGACAACTCTTTTCCCCATATGCAAAAAGGGTCAAACAGTGGGTCAAAACCTCTAACAGCAGGACCTACATGTGCAAGACCAAATTGTTAAAAACCTAAATATTAGAATGGTTCCTGCAATTGCACAATAATGTGCTATTAGACAAAGGACCATGCATGTGCAAACCTCGATTGTAAACCTCAGCGCTTCCCACTATTTCCCTGCAACACATATAAGGTAGTTAGTGATCAGGTTAAGTGAGGGTTCGCATGCTATTAGTAAAATATGTTGATGAAAAATAAGCACATTGCAGATTCATCAGATTATTTCAAGCCACATGGAAAACCCATTTATCCAAACCAAACATGATTAAGAACTAGGAAATATAGCAATTGTATATGTTTCTCATGTATTAAGTGCAGCGAAATTTGATTTATTCCTCACATGTACAACAATACAAAATTCTACCCACGACAATTGGACATCGCATTGCAGAATTGAACCAAGCAGTTTACTAAACACCACAACAAATGAACCAAACATTAACTGAGCACCACATTGCACAATAAAACATACTCCTAATAGAAGATCAGATAGTTAACCAAACAAACACTACCGCAGGATGCTGCTAACGCGACACTACGATCAAAGACCCTTTCACAAAACTGTGTGTGATGCATTAACTGCAAATGGGGATGTAAAAAACCGTCAAAAAGGTGCAAAACATTTGCAATGGCGGAGCCATCAAACACGGTTCAGATTTTAGTTGCTTGTGTGATGCAGGGCATAAGGTTTAGTTCAATGAACTGTTTGCGATGAGGAGGAACAAAAGAAACAGACGGCCAGATGAAGGTGTGTGCTATATACAACATACGGTTCACTCGGATGAACTGTTTGTGATTAGGCAACACAAAAGAAACGGTCAGCCAAATCAAGGTGTGTGCTATATACGGCATGCGGTTCACTCAGCCTTGTCGTCAGTGCGTGACCTCTGTGGCAACCATTCGCTCCCCACTAGCCTATTCTTGTACCGTGGCAACCGTCCACCGCCTCTTCGCCTTTCCCTCTCGATTTGGAACTGCTATCGCACGCTCTTCCTCCCTCCATTTGCATGAGCATGAGGACGAGCAGGACCTATATACTCAGTGGCGCTTGGCAACTTATTCAGATGGATCACCTCTTCTTGTATGTATACAGGGCACTGCTGATGTTACTAACGAAGCAGGTGTTGTCTCCCATGGTCGCACTCTCCGGACCTATTCCAACATTCGTTGCAGGGTATTTGGGATAGATACTAGTGTGCTAACGCCAACACCTTCTCCCTGGTTATGTATTGATAGTCTTGGAGAAAACTCTCTCTTCCTTGGACACAACTATCCAATGATGCTAAAAGACGATCCAGCTGCTGTTGACACAACGTTACTACCATTTATGAGAAGCAACTGTATCTATACCTCGGACATTACTATGGTTACCTACCCTAGCAATCACAATATGCATCATGATATAGGCCGCTTCAGCCTAGATGATCAGTACTGCGTTGGTCTCGAGATTGACAATAGCTGGCCCTTCCCGGAGAATCAGTTAATTAGTTATGGTTCAAAGCAAGCGTTTCCAATGCCAAGGATTGGTTGAGATGAAGTTCATTTCATCGCTTTGTTATTTGTTGCGTGAGGAAAACTTTTAGTATTTACTAGAATGTTTTGTTGGAAATAATCTATAATCCAACATGTATCCTCGTTGCTTTGTGTGTTGATGACTTGTTATATGTGATGAATGGTACATTTGCATATGCGTGGTTGGCAACAATTGCGGAAAATTTTGGCTGGTTCAGCTGTCGAGTTGAACTGTTTGTATAAATTAAGAATGACTGCTTAATCTATGAATGAAATCTATGCTTAATTACTGAATTTTAGTTGGAAAGTTTTTGATAGTGCTAGTGATTTTTAGCTGCATATTTTGACAAATCGCAGTGTTACAAGGATTGACAAATGGCAATGTTACTAGATCAACAAATGTCAATATTTCTAGTTTGACAAATGGCAACATACCCAATATGACAGATGCAAATCTTACCAAATTGTTTGTAAGTGGTTGCACATGGGTCATCCAACAGAACCGTTTGCGTTGAAGAGATGCACAAATCCTGCTCTCACTTTGCATACAGGTGTTCTATCTAAAACGTTTGCGATCAAGAGCCATTAAAACCAAGACATGTGGCGTCACGTTAATGGTTAATGATACGTCTCCAACGTATCTATAATTTATGAAGTATTCATGTTGTTTTATTATCATTCTTGGATATTTTACAATCATTTTGTAGCAACTTTATATCATTTTTTGGGACTAACCTATTGACCCAGTGCCCATTGCTAGTTGCTGTTTTTTGCTTGTTTTTTACATTGTTGGAAATCAATATCAAACAGGGTCCAAACATCGTGAAACTTTTTGTGGATTTTTATGGACCAGAAGACTCTCGATGGGCCAGAGCAGCACCTGGGGGTGCCCCGAGGGGGGAACAACCCACCAGGGCGTGCCTCGGGGCCCAAGCGCACCTAGGTGGGTTGTGCCCACCTTGGTGGCCTCCCGCACCCCCTCTTTACATGATAAATTTCCAAATATTCCAAAAACCCTCGGGTTTAACCTAAATCAGGACTTCCACCACCGCAAGGCTCTGTAGCCACCGAAAACCAATCTAGACCCCGTTCCGGCACTCTGTCGGAGGGGGGAAATCATCACCGGTGGCCATCTTCATCATCTCGGTGGCCACCATGACGAGGAGGGAGTAGTCCACCCTCGGGGCTGAGGGTTTGTACCAGTAGCTGTGTTTACTCTCTCTCTCTCTCTCTCTCTCTCTCTCTCGTGTTCTTGAGATGGCACGGTCTTGATGTATCACGGGCTTTGTTAATAGTTGGATCATATGGTGTTTTCCACTCTCTATCTTGTTGTGATGAATTGAGTTTTTCCCTTTGAGATTTCGTTGTTATCGGATTGAATACTTTTATGGATTCGAGAGCACTTGATATATGTCTTGCATATGAATACTCGTGGTGAAAATGGGGTATCATATTGATTCCCATGATATGTGTTTTGGCATTCAACTCGCGGATTCCCGCAGTGACATTGGGGTAATCTATGCATAGGGGTTGATGCACGTTCTCGTCTTTTGTTTCTCTGGTAGAAATCTTGGGGCACTCTTTGAGGTTCTTTGTGTTGGATTGAGTACTATGAATCTAAAATTATTTGGTGTTATTTTAGTATGAAATCTTGGATAGATCAATCGGAAAGAATAGCGTCGAGGTAGTTTCGTATCCTACAAACGATTTCTTCTTATGTTCTCCGCTAGATAGGAACTTTAGAGTGATTCTTTGTTGCACGTTGAGGGAGGGTTATATGATCCAATTATATTAGCATTGTTGAGAGATTGCACTAGTGAAAGTACAGACCCTAGGCCTCATTTTCAAGCATTGCAGTACCATTTTTCTGCCTGTTTACTATTTACTACTGTGTTGTTTTAATTTATTCAGATTATAAAAATATATTTCTACCATCAATGTTAAACTTTTATCACCATCTCTTCGCCGAACTAGTGCACCTATACAATTTGCCATTGTATTTGGGTGTGTTGGGGACACAAGAGATTTCTTGTATTTGGTTGCAGAGTTATTTGAGAGAGACCATTGATACGTCTCCAATGTATCTACTTTTCCTAACACTTTCCCTCTTGTTTTGGACTCTAATTTGCATGATTTGAATGAAACTAACCCCGGACAGACGTTGTTTTCAGCAGAAATACCATGGTGTTGTTTTTGTGCAGAAATAAAAGTTCTCAGAATGGAACGAAACTTTGCGAGGAATTTTTATACAATAAACAAGAATTTCTGGAGCCAAGACCTACCGGAGAGGGGCACCTAGGTGGGCACAACCCACCAGGGTGCGCCCCCTCTCCTGGTGCGCCTAGGTGGGTTGTCCGCACCCGGTGGCCCCGCAGACCCTGAAACCGACGCTACAAAATCCTATTTTTCAGGAAAAAATCAGGGAGAAAAAATTATCACGATCCACGAGACGGAGCCGCCGTCACCTCCTATTCTTCATCGGGAGGCCAGATCCGGAGTCCGTTTGGGGCTCCAGAGAGGGGGGTCTTCGTTCTTCGTCATCACCAACCCTTCTCCATCACCAATTCCATGATGCTCCCCAGCGGGAGTGAGTAATTCCTTCGTAGGCTCGCTGGTCGGTGAGGAGTTGGATGAGATTCATCATGTAATTGAGTTAGTTTTGTTAGGGCTTGATCCCTAGTATCCACTATGTTCTAAGATTGATGTTGCTATGACTTTGCCATGCTTAATGCTTGTCACTTTGTGTCCGGGTGCCATGATTCCAGATCTGAACTGTTTATGTTATCACCATTATATCCATGTTCTAGATCCGATCTTGCAAGTTATAGTCACCTACTATGTGTTATGATCTGGCAACCCCGGAGTGACAATAGTCGGGACCACTCCCGGTGATGACCATAGTTTGAGGAGTTCATGTATTCACCGTGTGTTAATGCTTTGTTCCGGTTCTCTATTAAAAGGAGGCCTTAATATCCCTTAGTTTCCAATAGGACCCCGCTGTCACGGGAGGGTAGGACAAAAGATGTCATGCAAGTTCTTTCCATAAGCACGTATGACTATTTACGGATACATGCCTACATTTTATTGATGAACTGGAGCTAGTGCCATATCGCCCTAGGTTATAACTGTCTCATGATGAATATCATCCAACAAGTCACCGATCCAATGCCTACGAATTTATCTATATTGTTCTTGCTAAGTTACTACTACTATTGTTACTGTTCCACTTCTACAAAATGACCGATATCACTGTTACCTTTACCGTTGCTATTGCTACTATTATCAAAACTATCATATTACTTTGCTACTGATCACATTGCTGCAGATAATTAATCTCCAGGTGTGGTTGAATTGACAACTCAACTGCTAATACCTTCAAATATTCTTTGGCTCCCCTTGTGTCGAATATATAAATTTGGGTTGAATACTCTACCCTCAAAAACTGTTGTGATCCCCTCTACTTGTGGGTTATCAAGACCTTTTTCTGGCGCCGTTGCAGGGGAGCATAGCTATATTTGTTGAGTCACTTGGGATTATTATCAATTTATCACTATGAAGAATCCGAAGGATGCTAATACTAAGATTTATCCCTCAAAGACGAGGGGAGGTAAACTTGCAACACCACCACATACTATTAATTTTGATATGTCGCAAGTTATTGATGATGCTACTTATGCTATGGATAATGCTTATGATGATGCTAGTACCTTGCTTGATAATGATGATGTGCCACTTGGAGAATTTCTTGATAAACAAATTGCTAGGGTAATACAACATGATGTTGTTAAATCTGATGATGAGCTTGAAACTGAAACTCCTGAAACACCTGCTAGAACCAGCCTTCCTAGATATGAATTGCCTAAGGTACCGGAAGGTTATGTTACAAATGAGGAGACAACTAGAGATAATCTTGCTTGTAGAGATAGAGATGATCTAGAGAAATTATTATGCAAGTATAAAGAAAAATCTCTGAATGCTAGAATGAAATGTGATCCTAAGTTTGCTACTTGACCTATCTTTATTGATGATAATTATTATGAATTCTCTCTCGAACCAGAGTTAATTACTTTGGTTGAATCTGATCCTTTCCGTGGTTATGAAACTGAAACTATTGTGGCACATCTTACTAAGTTGAATGACATAGCCACCCTTTTTACTCATGATGAGGAAACTCGCTATTACTTTATTCTCAAATTATTTCCGTTCTCATTAAAGGGTGATGCTAAAGCTTGGTACAATACTCTTGCTCCTGGTTGTGTGCATAGTCCCCAGGATATGATTTATTACTTCTCTGAAAAATATTTCCCTGCTCATAAGAAACAAGCTGCCTTGGAGGAAATATTTAACTTTGTGCAAATTAAAGAAGAGAGTCTCCCACAAGCTTGGGGGAGGCTTTGCCAAATACTTAATGCTTTGCATGGTCATCCTCTTAAGAAAAATGAAATACTTGATATCTTCTATAATGGACTAACCGATAATTCTAGGGATTTCCTAGATAGTTGTGCTGGTTGTCTTTTTAGGGAACGAACTGTTGGTCAAGCTGAAGAATTATTGAATAACATATTGAAAAATTATGATGATTGGACTCTTCCTGAACAACCGGTTAAACCCACTCCAAAGAAGAGGGGTATATTATATCTCAGTCCTGAAGATATGCAAGAGGCAAAGAAATCTATGAAGGAAAAAGGTATTAAAGCTGAGGATGTTAAAAATTTACCTCCTATTGAAGAAATACAAGGGCTTAATACACCACCACTGCCTAAGGTGGTATAGGTAAATTCTCTTATGAAGTTCAATGATAATGACAATCCTCACAATATGCATCCTAGCCAATGCCTTTATGAGTTTGAAAACTACATTAGAAAACAAGATCACTTCAATGCAAATGTTATGAAACAATTGAAATACAATTCCGATATGATTGCTCGCTTGAGTGACTTGTTATTTAGAATCTCAAATGATGTTAGAGGTGCTGGAAAGCATGCCTCTATGGTTCAAACTCAGTTAGAACAAGTTGCTAAATCTCAAAGAGAGTTGCTTGATGAAATGAATAATAATATGCATGATTTTGCTGTTAGAATTGCAACTAGAGGAGGTAAAATGACTCAGGAACCACTTTATCCTGAGGGACACCCAAAAAGAATTGAACAGGATTAAAAAAGGAACGACACCACTGCACCTAGTTCTTCTAAAAAGAAAAAAAAATAAGAAAAGTGATAGGACTTTGCATGCTCCTAGTGAACTTGAAGTAGAAAAACCTCCTGAAAATGATAATGAAACTTCTATCTCTGATGCTGTAACTCAGTCCGGTAATGAACATTCACCTAGTGATAATGAAAAAGATAATGCTAATGTTCATGAAGACTCTGAACCTAATAATAATAAAGAACCAAACAATGATATTGAGATAGAACCACCTGTTGATCTTGATAACCCACAACCCAAGAATAAAAGGTATGATAAAAGAGACTTTGTGCTAGAAAACATGGTAAAGAAAGAGAACTGTGGGTTCAAAAACCAATGCCCTTTCCACCTCAGTCAACTAAAAAGAATGATGATGAAAAATTCCAACGCTTTGCTGAAATGCTAAGGCCAGTCTTTTTGCGTACTCGCTTGACTAATATCTTGAAAATGCCTCCTTATGCAAAGTACATGAAAGACATCATCATTAATAAAAGAAAATATCAGAAGCTGAAATCTCCACTATGCTTGCTAATTATACTTTTGAAAATGGAGTACCTAAAAAACTTGGAGATCCAGGAATACCAACTATACCTTGCTCCATCAAAAGTAATTATGTGAAAACTGCTTTATGTGATTTAGGGGCTGGTGTTAGTGTTATGCATTTCTCTTTATATAAAAGACTTGATTTGAATAAACTCACACCTACTGAAATATCTTTGCAAATGGCTGATAAATCAACTTCCATACCTATCGGTATCAGTGAGGATGTGCCCGTTGTTGTTGCTAATGTTACCATTTTGACTGACTTTGTTATACTTGAGATGCTCGAGGACGACAACATATCGATTATCCTTGGTAGACCCTTCTTGAATACTGCAGGGGATGTTATTGATTGCAATAAAAGCAAGGTCACTTTCATATCAATGATAATGAGCATATGGTGCACTTTTGGAAGAAACAATTCCAAGTGAATGGTATTAATGTTATTGAAAAATCTCCGACAATCACTATTGGAAGTTTTTAAATGTCTCTACCTACTGCCAAAAAGGAATATGAAATGCTTATTGTTGGGGACATTCATATCCCCGTTGAGGTAACTTAGTGATTTACGAAAGTTCTTTGGTTTCATGCTAATCGAAAGTGGTTGTTAATAAGACTTGATCAACCTTGTTAATGGATTATTTTTTAGTGGTATGAAGTTGATGAATTTAGTAAGCACTACCTTCTGGCCCTACTTTGTGTTTTCTATTTTTATTAGTTAAATAAAATAAAATGCCATGTTTTGTCTGTTTTATGAATTTCCCGTGCAATAAAAAACTGACCCAAAAATAAAAGTTCTCAGAATGCCCTGAAAATTTAATACAATTTTTTTTCTGAATATTTAAGAATTTTTGGTGCAAATAACATCAGAGGGAGGTGCACCATGTGGGCACAACCCACCTAGGCGCGCCGCCCTGGTGGGTTGTGGTCCCCACGTGCCCCCCTCATTTATCTCTTTACACCACATCATCACTTACCTCCAGAAAAAATTCTCCATTGCTCTCTCTCCCGTGTTCTTGCTCTCAAACCCGCGAATTTCGATCTCTTTGCTCGAAGCTCCGTTTTCGAAACTGCTTCAGGGGATTGATGCTTGGTATATGAATCCACCATTTGTCCAATTAGTTTTTCTTTTAGTGGTTTTTATTTTGAATAATTAGCTACTCTTGGTGCTGCTGTAGATGTGCTTGCATGTTAAATTCTTAGAGTTCTAAGTAGTTTGAATGCTTGCTATGGCCTCTATGTATCCCTATGAGTAATTCCTATCTATTTTGTAAAGTTTTGTTGATAAATTTTTGTCACTAATTTTTTTTCAGAAAATTGTACGTCAACACGATGAACCTTTTTGGAAGGAGTTCTTCGAGGAGGCGATCCTTGGGGGCATCTTCTAGTGACAGCTCCGCTCGCCGATCATATGTTGAATTAAGTGAAAGTTCCACACAAGATGCTGCCACCAAAACATGCTTATGGCCTTGCGATGAATATATGATGCATGTGGGCATTAAGGAGGAATTTGAGAAATATTTCACAATGCCGGTCTCGGTCCCTACATTCTCACTGAATCGTTTGTCAAAGGATTTAAATTCCACCCCCATGAGTCTAGGGTGTCATTTATGCTTTATGATAATCCATTTACCATCCCACAAGAGAACTTTGCTTACCACTACAAAATCCCATTTTGGGGTTCGCTTGACGAACCGCCAAGGGCCGAGTTCCAATTATTCTTGACTAGTCTTTGTTACGATGAGACGAGGGGAGTGACTCAAGGTAGAATAAAGAGCATTCATTTTCCCGTAATTCAGTACTTTGCATTATTTAACGGGAAATGTATAGTAGGCAAGCAAGACTACAATACAATTTGTGCTCCAGACTTGAGCCTCATACGCACCGCTCTCACCGGTGAAAGGAGTTATAACCTTGGAGCGATTGTTGCACGGAGACTTCAGGATAGCACTAACAGTGGTTATTTCTATGGTGGAATATATGCCATGCATTTAGCACGAGGGCTGGGTGTCTCACCTTTGCCCTTTGACCCTATCCTGCCCACGCAATATTTAGATTTTGACACCCTAAAAGATCATAAGATCCTTAAGGAAAAAATCATAACTTAACTTATAATCTCTTGCTTAACCAAACATCTGTTGTGCACACATATTTGCTCTTTTTCACTATCACAGCAAAGGAAGATATTTTGTTCTTGAGAGCGAGGCCTGAGCTCACAACGCAGCAGTGGAGGCAGCACGACAGGCCAAGGCATCCGCACCAAGAGCCTCCATGAGCTACCACGCCAATTACTATCCAGGCTTCTGATCGACTACCAAGTGTCGAGGCTCAGGAACGACGCCTATGGGATCCCTCTGGGAGTCCCTTCTATGGTTGGCGGGGCGTGAGGCTGCGCAATGAGCGGGTCTAGAAGATCAACGCGGGGGGATTTTTACCAAGGTTCGGGCCGCAAACGATGCGTAAAACCCTAGTCATGCTTTTTCTGTATTTAGTGTTCTTGAGCTCTTGAACTAGATGCGGTGCATGCCTAGTCCAGAGAGTCTGAATCCCTCCTTAGTATGCCTCGGGCCTCCTTTTATATGTCAAAGGGGTTGTCACTGTGGCACACAGGAGGTGGAAAGTATGTATAGTGTACAAGTCTATCGCCTGGCACCATAGGACAAATGCATTTAATGCGCTGCCAACGTGCCCTCTTGCTTTATCAGGGACGGAAAAGAAGCTCGTCCCATCCATTGCCGCCTCACCTCACTCTGACACGCGTCCAAGCTGACGAGGCATGCAGCACCATGCTGGTTGGCTGGCTGTTGAGCTGGTGCGGTGGCAGGGGTTTCACGAAGATCTGCATGCCACCACATAGGTGCTTGGCTAATTGGCCTAGAAGCTGCATGTTGCCACGCAGGCGCTCGCCTAGTTGGCGGGTTGGCTGCCATGCCGTAACGTGTGCGGGGCAGTGAAACTCAGGCAAGTGTGGGCCTGGCCTCGGCCCCCGGCATGGGTCTTGCCGGGATCTCGTGGGCGTCCCCGGCAAGGGTCGTGCTAGGGGTCTTTATCTGTCCCCGTCAAGGATCTTGCCGGAGGGTCTTCGTCTTCTCGTTCTCATCTAGGCTTGCAGGCCTTCGGTTTCACAAAGATCTGCATGCCACCATGTAGGCGCTCCTGAGCCTTGGTCTTGATGTTGTCGATGGCATTATAACTCTCAGGCTCAAGGGTGGCGGTCTTGCTGGTGTTGTGCATGTTGCCCCGGCAAGGGTCTTTCCGGGGCCATGTAGGCCGTCCAGGCAAGGGTCTTGCAGAGGGAAGCCCATCTTGTACCTTTGCTCTTTATGCTTCTGGCTTGAGTGCTGCCTCGGTAGCCTCGTATCTTTCCTTCTTCTGTCCTGCCAAGCCTGGCCGCAGGTGTGGCAACGACTTCCCGTGCACAAGTAAAGGGGTACAGAAAGGCCCCTACTTTTGTACACCGACAGGAGCCCCCGGGCCTGGGCCACACATAAGGCAGAGCGTTGTTGGGCCAGGTCCAGAACGATGCACGGGCACGCGTGGCAGAGTTTTACCTGTGGTAACTCCCTTGCCAATTGCGCTTCCCCACGACCTGTGTTGAGTGCGTGACATGGGGGTCGGGCGTGGGACGGTCGCAGCGTGCTTGCGTCACCTTGCGGAGAAAAGTAAAGAGGCGGCCCGCGTCTTCCCCATAAAAAGAGGAAACCGCAAGGGCACTGCTCATTTACCCGCCATGCCTTTTCCAATCTCGGAACCGCCGTTCCTTTCTTCCTCAAGCGCAAATCGAAGCTCTCGCCTCTACTCTCCGCTGTTGCCATTCACCCATTGCTCTTGATCCCTTACTTCCTCTCAGCCGCCATGGCGCCCAGGACAGGCAAGGGCAAGGGAGTGGCCAAGGATGCCGGGGAGAAAGAGGCGCCGGAGAGCGAGTTGGTGGATATGCGGATGGAATGCGCCCTCTTCACCTTGATGGTCGACGCGCTCACCCTCAAGGAGAAGTTCAGGCCCCTGTGGGGGACGGAGACGTTGGGGCACCCCGCCACCCGTATCATCGTTGCCTCCTTTACCAAGGTCGGCCCAAATCGGTACCCCTTCTTTGTCGATTACTTCTCCTGCGGGCTCTGCCCCCTTTCTCTGATTTCTTCAATGACATCATGCACACATACGGATTCCACCTTCTAGATTTTACGCCGAACGTCGTGGCGTGCATGGCCTTCTTTTGCCACCTTTGTGAGGGCATCACCGGAGTGCATCCCAGCGGGGCGCTCTTCCGCCACTACTTCACCCCTTGCATCCAGCCATGGGGTGCCATCTCTGGCTGCATCACCTGGATCACGAGGACCCAGAGCAGGGGCACGTACCCGGAGGGTGCCCAGACGGAGAGGTGGGAAGAGTGGCGGGGCCGATAGTGCTGGATCGTGGAGGCAGATCTGCAGGAGTTCTGCCGAGTCTATCGGGAGCCGCCGGTCCACAGAAAGGACTAGGGCGATGTCGACGCCAACGACAAGAAGCTAATGGTCACCACCACCAGGATCCATCGTCTCACCTCGGCCGGGCTCACTCTCGAGATGATCGGGCCCGATTTCATCCCTCGCCGGATTTCCCCACTACACAATAAGGGGAGGCCGACCTGGGACTTCAGGAACGCGGCCGACATCATGAGGCTCTGCCCCGGTCTGAACCACAACTTCACGGTGCTGCAGCACGCCCACTTCTGCCAGAGGCTTTTTCAGCTCAAGGTTGACAAGGTCGGCAGGGTCGAGAGGACCGACAAGGCCGGGAAGACCGGCAAGGCTGGCAAGCCTAGCAAGTCTCTGTTCGGGTTGCCGGCGGAGGTGGTCCCGCTGAGCAACAACTCTTGCCAGACCACCATCATCGCCATGATGTCAGTCTTCAACGCGCATGGCCTCGACCCAACTTGGGCCGAGCCAGAAGCAGAGATGGTGCAGGAATTCTTTGACAACTTGTCGGAGAGGTACATTCGCGGCGAGCCGCAGCTCATCCGCAACACCACCGAGGAGGAGCTAGCGTATATCGCCGCCTAAGCAGAGGAGGCAGTGCTTGCTAAGGAGGCCGGCAGCCTCGACACCGTGGAGGACGAGGCCGACGTGGCCGCAGAGGAGAGAAAGTTTGTTGAGTGGACGGGAGCTGCCGGGGGGGTCCAGCGACACCGGCGCTAGGGTCCCCCTTGTTGAAGACATGGCCGAGGAGTCGGCCGAAGAGGAGACTGAGGCGGATGACCCCCCGGCCCCAGGGAGAAAACGGGTCCTGTGGCGGGCTAGCTCCGGTGAGCCAGTCCGGCCCGGCAGGACCACATAGCGGCAACAAGCCCAGGTGCAGCCCGCACGTGAGATGAGGGCTGGGCAGCGAAGAAGGCCGCGGCCGCCGCTTCTTCCTCATCCAAGCGGCGTAGGACGCCTTCGCCTTCCTATCCCCCCGCGGACACTGCCCCGGAGGCCAACTTCGACCTTGGGTCCTTCAGCCCGAAGAGGAAGAGGAGGCCCACGGAGGAGGATGAGTAAGCATCTCGCCCTTCATAATTTCTGACCCTCAGCATGTGCCATCTTCCCTGACTTGATCTTATCCTTGCAGCGACACGAAGACGCTGGCCCAGAGGGTGGCGAAGAGAGCCAAGGCTTCGATGGGTGTCCAGCCCCCGGCGAGCGCTCCGCGCATGCCGGCCTTGGTGGTGATCAGCACGGACAACAGCCCTCGGCGCACTCCCAGCGTGAGTTCATCATTCACTACCCCCCGACGGGCATTGGGGCGTGAATCCTTAGTGCTGACCTTGCCAGGTTTGCAGGAGGAGAGCGGCAACAGGAGGAGCCGCTGAGGGCCACCCCCCCACATGCCGCCCCCGTCAACCACGCCACCAGAGGGGCGTCACCGACTAGGGCACCTTCCGCCGAGCCCACGCACATGGACGAGGAGGAGGAGGCAAGCATGGGCACCAGTGGCTCCGTCCCGGCAACAAACATTGGCGGGAAAGGAACCACTTCTGCTTACCTCGGCACAGGTAAGCGGGCTGCCTCCCGTCCCTTTCTATCTCTGCCATGCAATGTCCTCTCTTGTTTCTTTGTTCTGAACTTTGATTTTGGCTCTGCTTCATTCTCCTTTCTGGTTTCGAGACCCTCCTTCGATAGACCAGGTGGACATCAACGCCGTCATCGAGGAGGTCGCCAGGGATGCCGAAGCTGAGGCCACCAGGATCGCGGCTGACGAAGCCGCCAAGTCTGCTACCGAGGAGACCGGCAAGGCTGCTGCCGGGGAGGCCGGCAAGGGTGCCGCCGAGGAGGCTGCAAAGGAGCCTGCAGGGGAGGCCGGCAAGGCCACTGCTGAGGAGGCTGCCAAGGAGCCTGCCGGGGAGGGGATGGCCGACGACCAACCTTCCTTCCCTGCAGCCCCCGCCTTGGGCAAGTAATTGAAGGTGGGTGATGATCTGTTTGTCAGCCTCCTGGGGATGGAAAGCACTAGAGCACCAACCGAAGGGGAGGTTTTCGATGATGAGGCGCTCGCCGCCGCCGAGCTCCAGGTTGTTGACGAACCGAGCGCCGACGGCGGCGGTTCCAAAGAGGAGCAGCTTCTCCAAACCATGAGCGCCAACTTGTAGAAGCTCCAGGCGCTCCACCGTGCCCGCCAAGACAAAGTGAAATCTAGGATGGTGGCGGTGGACAGGGCGAAGGCACATTTTGAGGAGCGCATCGCTCAACGCAGGTCTGGTTTGGCGAGGCCCGGGAGGAACTGAGGACTAGCCAGCGTGAGTTGGATGAGCGCAAGCGAGAGCTCATCCTGAAGCAGGCCGACATTGAGAATTCCCAAGAGGCGGTGAAGGAACATGCCGCCAAGGAAGCAGCTTCCCGATAGCAGCAACAAGCTCTGTTGGACACCCTGGAGGAAGACCTCGTTGCACGTGAGGCGCTTGCCGCCACGGTCCGCGGCAAGGACGAGGAGATAGGGAAGATTGTCGTGCAGCGGACCAAGGAGCTGGAACAGAGGCACAAGGACGCACTCGATGCTCTGGCCCTGGACCATGCTGGCAAGGTGGAGAAGCTGGAGCTGGAGCGGGAGGAGCTGAAGAAGAAGGTCTTGGAGCTGACAGAGGAGAGGGACACAGCCAACCTCACTCTGGCGGATTCGCACGTCACCATCTCTGACCAGATCAAGCTGCTCTCTGAGGCCAACAGCTCCATTGATGATCTGAAGCTGCAACTGGGTGCCTTGGAGGGGACGCTTTTAGAGGTCACGGCCTGGGAGGAGACCCTGAACAAGGCCCTTGAGACCGAAAAGCGGCTGCAGAGTGATGACGCTGCCGCCCATAAGGACTATGTGGGTGGCGTAAATCTTTGGATCAACTGTCTCATCGACATTGCAGGGAAGCTCACCACGCAGCTAGTCGTCCTGGGCATGCCGGATGTCAGGTTCTCCCAGGAGGTGAACACAAGCCCCAATGCTAGGCCGACCTTGTTCTTTGAGTGCGTCCTCGATGCCCTGGAATAGCTCCACTCCAATCGAGCGACCTATCTGGCCAATGAGTCCCGGAGTCTTTGCCGGGGTGCCCTGACCAAGGTGCTCACCAAGGTGGTGTTCTGGAACCCCAGCATCGACTTCGCCAACGCGCTTGAGAGCTTGCCGAAGGATGCGGACCTCGCAGCACTCAAAGAGCGCATCGAGCCCGTCATCAGCTGCGTCGACGGAGTCAAGAGGGTGGAGGGCCAACGCCGGGACTAGCCACCCCGTTTCTCTTTGCCGCTGCGAGTTCATGCCCAAGACAATTTATCTTAAGTTAGAACCGCGGCAATCACTGATGTAATATAACTCCGCAGTACTTTGAAATGAAGCATGCTATCTTCCTGTTCGATCTTTCCTTGATTGTACACACCCTACGCCTAGTTGGATAGGTTTGTCGGCGCGTAAACCCATGTTGTGGCGCTTGGAGGAACGGATTCTTAGCAGCCTGCCGAGGTGCGCTTGCCACCGGACAAGCCACCTTGCCGTTCTCACGTAGCCGCTTGAACTGTTGAGCAGACTCAAAACAGAACAAGGGCGTTGCCAATAGCGAAAGGGTTCCCTTGCGTGTAGGTTTTCCATACAAGGGGCATGATCTTTCGAGGAAGATAACCCTACAAAAAGGAATTTGCTCAAGGTTCTGCGTGACTTAGCATTTCGTCGCCACGCTGATGGTTGTTGCGGCTGCGGACAGCACCGCCTCGCCTAGGTGATGGCACCAGAGCATGGCTTATCGGCGTCGCCTTCTTCTCTCGATCCATCATGACGAAGGAGTCGATGAGTTGACCCCAAAACCGGATTTTCACAGCCTCAGTGCACCCCTACCTGGCGCGCCAAGGATGTCGGGGCTTAGGAATGACACCTAGGGGATCCCTCGGGGAGTCCCTTCTACGGTTGGCGGGGCATGGGGCTGCGCAAAGAGTGGGTCTAGAAGATCAACGTGGGGGTATTTTTACCCAGGTTCGGGCTGCAAACGATGCATAAAACCCTAGTCCTACTTTTTGTGTATTTAGTGTTCTTCAGCTCTTGAACGAGCTGCGGTGCATGCCTAGTACAAAAAGTCTGAATCCCTCCTCAGTAGCCTCGGGCCTCCTTTTATATGTCAAAGGGGTTGCCATAGTGGCACACAGTAGGTGGAAAGTATGTACAGTGTACAAGTCTATCGCCTGACACCGTAGGACAAACACATTTAATGCGCTGCCGATGTGCCCTCTTGCTTTATCGAGGACGACAAAGAAGCTCATCTCGTCCGTCGCCGCCTCGCCTCGCTCTGACGCGTGTCCAAGCTGACGAGGCATGCAACGCCATGCTTGTTGGCTGGCTGCTGAGATGGTGTGGTGGCAGGGGCTTCACGAAGATCTGCATGCCACCACGTTGGTGCTTGGCTAGTTGGCCTAGAAGCTGCATGCTGCCACGCAGGCGCTCGCCTAGTTGGCGGGTTGGCCGCCACACCGGAACGGGTGTGGGGCAGTAAAACTCAGGTAAGTGCGGGCCTGGCCTCGGCCCCGCAGACGCCCCCGGCAAGGGTCGTGTCGGGATCTCGTGGGCGTCCCCGGCAAGGGTCGTGCCAAGGGTCTTCATCTGTCCCCGACAAGGATGTTGCCGAGGGTCTTCATCTTCTGGTTCTCATCTAGGCTTGCAGGCCTTTGGTTTCACAACGATCTGCATGCCACCATGCAGACGCTCCCGAGCCTTGGTCTTGACGTTGTTGATGGTGTCATAACTCTCAGGCTCATGGGTGGCGGTCTTGCTGGTGTTAGGCAAGTTGCCCCGGCAAGGCTCTTGACGGAGCCATGTAGGCCGTCCCAGCAAGGGTCTTGCCGGGGGAACCCCATCTTGTCCCTTTGCTCTTTATGCTGCTGTCTTGAGTGTTGCCTCGGCAGCCTTGTATCTTTCCTTCTTCTGTCCTGCCAAGCCCGGCCGCAGGTGTGGCTACGACTGCCCGTGCACAAGTAAAGTGGTATAGAAAGGCCCGTACTTTTGTACACCGACACCAAGTTAGGCCAAAAGCCAAAGCTTGGGGGAGTACGTGTTTCCCACCGACATTACATTCATGTTCACTTATTTAATCTGTTGGTGTTCACACTTTTTCATTATATCATCCATGCTTAATTTTATTTTTCTTGCTTTCTTCTTATGTGTTTGAAAAACCTTAAAAAACCCCAAAAAATTAGTGGTAGTTAGTTTACTTTCTATGCATGCTTAGCTATAGCATTAAAAAGAAAACCCAAAAGATTTCCTTGTTCTTATTTTGCTTGTTGGGAGCTTTCCCGTGCAAATATTTTTTCTGGTTTTTGCTTTTCTCTTTTATTTGCTTATTCAAGAAACCAAAAACTCCAAAAATATTTCAGTGTGTTTCTCCGAATTTCTTTTCCTTTTATTAGAGTCATCCCAAGGAGAAGACCACGATGAAAATGTTGAGTGGCTCTCATTTGAATAACTATTGAACTAATAAAGAGCCCATTTTACCTTGTCTTATCCTATTGAATAAAATGTTTGCAGATTCCAGCTTAGTCCACGTCACCCTTGCACTATTATTATTTTCACATCTTTCGGTCATGCAAGTGAAAGGCAATAATGATGATATTCAATGAACTGGCCATGGCAGAGAGAAACTGGTATGAACTCGACTTGTTCTGTTTGTGTAAATATGTTTAACCTAGTATCCATGATTCAGCCCATTATGATTGAACATGTTTGCAATGACAATTAGAGATTATAGTTTCTCATGCCATGCATAAGTAGCTAGGAGTGGATAATGATTTATCTTGGATATCAACATTGCATTAAAATGATTGTGATGTAGTATGATGATATGGTATCCTCCTCTGAATGTTCGATTGGCTTGACCTGGCACATGTTCATGCATGTAGTTGAATCAAAACCAACATAGCCTCTATGATATTTATGTTCATGGTGATGCTAGTGTCCAATGTTACTTAGTCATAATACATGTTTATGACCGTTGTTTCTCTCTAGCTAGCCGCTTCTCAATCTAATTACTAGCCTTCGCCTATACTAAGTGGGAATTCTTCTTGTACATCAAAACCCTTAAACCCAAAGTTATTCCAGATGAGTCCACCATACCTACCTATATGTGGTATTACCCTACCGTCCTAAGTAAATTTGCATGTGCCACCTCTAAAAACTTCTAAAAAAATATCCTTTTGTGTGCCTGTATCGTTCATGGAACGACAGGAGGTTGTTGGTATCTTCCATGCTAAGCAGTTTATTCTCAGGTCAAGTGTTTATTCACTCGCCATTGCACGAGAAAAGGGCGGTAATAGGGATGCCCAGTCCCAAATTACAAACAGAAAAAGCTTACAAATAATCAAACAAAAACTCCCAATGGAGTCAAAACCTTTACTTTTATCGCTTGGGAACCGCCACTAGCGTGCTTACCATGGAAAATATTGATAACTGATGGTCGTGAAGTAAATGAGAAAGGTGCATGTCTCAAAATATCATTTACCTCTGTTTTAAAAACTTGAGCTCTGGCACCTCTGCAAATCACTGCTTCCCTCTATGAAGGGACTATCTATTTACTTTTATGTTGTGTCATCACCTTCTAAAACAAGCCCTAGAACTTGAGAGCACTGCTGTCATGACTTATGCATTCTGTGTAGCTAATGTTGGGTGCATCATGACTGGATCTTTTCTACCATGAATTACAATGTTTAGTCGCTTCTTGGACTTTGGAGGTGCTCTGCATTTATGTTTTGTGGTCTCAGAAAGGGCTAGCGAGATACCACTATTGTCATATTATATCATAGTAGTTTTGACAATGTGTTGCCGTTTGAGATATCTTATTATTGCTCGCTAGCTGATTATGTCATCAATATGAGTTAATATAATATTTAAGAGTTATTGTCGGCATGGTTAGTTATAATGTGGGGTGAACACATGGGTGTTGTTTAAGCTTATTTACGCAAACAAGAGCAAAAGAGTTCGTAAAAGTTTTCTTTTTGACTTTCAGCTTACCAACTGAATTGCTTGAGGACAAGCAAAGGTTTAAGCTTGGGGGAGTTGATACGTCTCCAATGTATCTACTTTTCCTAACACTTTTCCTCTTGTTTTGCACTCTAATTTGCATGATTTGAATGAAACTAACCCCGGACTGACGATGTTTTCAGTAGAACTACCATGGTGTTGTTTTTGTGCAGAAATAAAAGTTTCGGAATGGAACAAAACTTTGCAAGGAATTTTATACAATAAACAAGAATATCTGGAGCCAAGACCTACCGGAGAGGGGCACCTGGGTGGGCACAACCCACCAGGGCACGCCCCCTCTCCTGGCGCGCCCAGGTGGGTTGTCCCCACCTGGTGGCCCCGCAGACCCTGAAACCGATGCTATAAAATCCTATCTTTCCAGAAAAATATCAGGGAGAAAGAATTATCGCGATCCACGAGATGAAGCCGCCATCACCTCCTGTTCTTCATCGGAAGGCCAGATCTGGAGTCCATTTGTGGCTCCAGAGAGGGGGATATTCATTCTTCATCATCATCAACCCTTCTCCATCGCCAATTCCAGGATGCTCCCCACCAAGAGTGAGTAATTCCTTCGTAGGTTCGCTGGTCGGTGAGGAGTTGGATGAGATTCATCATGTAATCGAGTTAGTTTTGTTACGGCTTGATCCCTAGTATCCACTATGTTCTAAGATTGATATTGCTATGACTTTGACATGCTTAATGATTGTCACTTTGGGCCCATGTGCCATGATTTCAGATCTGAACTGTTTATGTTATCACCATTATATCCTTGTTCTAGATCCGATCTTGCAAGTTATATTCACCTACTACGTGTTATGATCCAGCAACCCCGGAGTGACAATAGTCTGGACCACTCCTGATGATGATCGTAGTTTGAGGAGTTCATGTATTCACCGTGTGTTAATGCTTTGTTCTGGTTCTCTATTAAAAGGAGGCCTTAATATCCCTTAGTTTCCAATAGGACCCCGCTGCCATGGGAGGGTAGGACAAAAGATGTCATGCAAGTTCCTCCATAAGCATGTATGACTATTTATGGAATACATGCCTACATTTTATTGATGAACTGGAGCTAGTTTCGTATCTCCCTAGGTTATAACCGTCTCATGATGAATATCATCTAACAAGTCACCGATCCAATGCCTATGAATATATCCTATATTGTTCTTGAAAAGTTACTACTGCTATCGTTACTGTTGCACTTGCTACAAAATTACTCCTATCACTTTTACCATTACCGTTGCTACTGATACTATTATCGTAACTATCATATTACTTTGCTACTGATCATGTTGCTGCAGATAATTAATCTCCAGGTGTGGTTGAATTGACAACTCAGCTGCTAATACCTTCAAATATTCTTTGTCTCCCCTTGTGTCGAATCTATAAATTCGGGTTGAATACTCTACCCTCAAAAACTGTTGCGATCCCTTATACTTGTGGGTTATCAACCAACTTAATCCTACACCTCCCAAGGATTGATAAACCTTAGGTCATCCACTTGAGTAAAATTGCTACTGTCCTACAAAACTCTGCACTTGGAGGCCCAACTCGTGTCTACAAGAATAAAGTTGCGTAGTAGACATCAGTTAACAGAACGCACATGGTTTGAATTATACAAACGTTTGAGATATTAAAGAGGCATCTATTTTTTCAAAATGCCTTTGTTGGCTGTTATTCGAGTGCGTCTTCTCTCAAAATGGACACGAAAAATACCCTAACATGTCGGGTGCCTGTCGTGGATCTTAGACTGACAATAGAATGGGGGTAGGTATGAGGAGGCAAGATCCTAGCTATGGCGAAGTTGTAGACACGAGTTTTACGAGTTCAGGCCCTTCGTGGAGGAAGTAACAACCCTACGTCTTGGTGCCCAGAGGCGGTCGACTGGATTTGTATGCGTGTGTTTACAGGCGGTGTGAACCCTTCTGCCAGTGGAGGGGGTGGCTTATATAGAGTGCGCCAGGACCCGAGCCAGCCCATGTTACAAGGGGTTTAAGGTGCATCAAGAGGGGGGTGTTACTGGTAACGCTAGCAATTAAGTGACATAAATGCCTATTAAGTCTATGATGTAAACGTCCGACCGTTGTCGTGCAGAGTGACTTTAGGTCTTCTGTCTGTCGAGTGATAATTTTTGTGGTCGAGTGACTTTGAATCTTCCGAGTGGAATGCCTTGTAGTCGAGTGGATGATGCTATCCCTTGAATGCTTCTGGTTTTAAGATGGTGTACTAGGGGAGGGTGTCTAGGTTAGGCCTATGACCGTACCCTAGGTACATAGCTTCATCATTAGCCCCCGAATGGTTCAGGGTTTGAGTGGAGAAGGAGTTGAGAACACCTCCGATTAAATTTTCGCGCTTCGGAAGTGTCTTATTAGGACCGAATGAGCAATCATGGTGAATTCAACTTCTTTTTCAGTCGCCTTGATCCATTCTTGGTTCTGTCGAGTGAACTTTTACTGCAATGCTTCGAGTATTGATATGGGAAAAATCTTCCGTCTGACAGGTCTCTCTGCTACTCGCGGATATTGTGGGATTCGAATTTTGGGGAAGTGCGCGGGGTAGAGGAGGCCGCAGTAATCGGACGGGATTAGGTAGGGCTGCCTCGATCACCGCGCCACCTTTTTCTCCATGTATCTCGCATGCGACTGTTGCGGGATTTGATAGGATCGTCCGGACCCACAGGTCAGCCACTCGGAAACGGCCTCATATATGGTGCCGGATTGGGGTTTTTTGCACAGTGCGTTCCCGTTCTTCTTCTTCTTTCTCCCACGCTTTCTCTGCCACATACACCTCTGCTCCCGGCGCCGCTGCTCTATTCGAGCTTCGCCCGCTGCAATGGGGAAGGAGAAGATGGTGGCTTTGGAGCGTGTGAAGAAGGCGACGACGAAGGCGAAGGGGAAGAAGTCCAGCCGGGGTGGATCTTCGTCGAGGTCCGGCCTGCCGCGCGGCTGGATCTAGGGCGACTGGATCGGTCGATGATAACCCACAAGTATAGGGGATCGCAATAGTTTTTGAGGGTAGGGTATTCAACCCAAATTTATTGATTCGACACAAGGGGAGCCAAAGAATATTCTCAAGTATTAGTAGCTGAGTTGTCAATTCAACCACACCTGGAAACTTAATATCTGCAGCAAAGTGTTTAGTTGCAAGGTAATATGATAGTAGTGGTAACGGTAACAAAAAGGTAACAATAGTAAAAGTAATGTTTTTGGTATTTTCTGGTGATGATAGCAATAGCAAGGGAAAAGTAAATAAGCGAAGAACAATATATGGAAAGCTCGTAGGCAATTGATCGGTGATGGAGAATTATGCCGGATGCGGTTCATCATGTAACAGTCATAACCTAGGGTGACATAGAACTAGCTCCAGTTCATTGATATAATGTAGGCATGTATTCTAAATATAGTCATATGTGCTTATGGAAAAGAACTTGCATAACATCTTTTGTCCTACCCTCCCGTGGCAGCGGGGTACTTACGGAAACTAAGGGATATTAAGGCCTCCTTTTAATAGAGAACCTGAACAAGGCATTAACACATAGTGAATACATGAACTCCTCAAACTACGGTCATCACCGGTAAGTATTCCGATTATTGTCACTTCGGGGTTAACAGATCATAACACATAATAGGTGACTATAGACTTGCAAGATAGGATCAAGAACTCTCATATATTGATGAAAACATAATAGGTTCAGATCTGAAATCATGGCACTTGGGCCCTAGTGACAAGCATTAAGCATAGCAAAGTCATAGCAACATCAATCTCAGAACATAGTGGACACTAGGGATCAAACACTAACAAAACTAACTCGATTACATGATAGATCCCATCCAACACATCACCGTCCAGCAAGCCTACGATGGAATTACTCACGCACGGCGGTGAGCATCATGAAATTGGTGATGGAGGATGGTGGATGATGGCGATGGCGATGGATTCCCCTCTCCGGAGCCCCGAACGGACTGCAGATCAGCCCTCCCGAGAGGTTTTAGGGCTTGGCAGCGGCTCCGTATTGTAAAACGCGATGATTTCTTCTCTCTGATTTTTTTTCTCCCCGAAACTCAATATATGGAGTTGGAGTTCGAGTCGGAGAGGCAACAGGGGGCCGACGAGGTAGGGCGCGCGCCCTAGGAGGGCAGGCGCGCCCCCCACCCTCGTGGAGGGGTGGTGGGCCCCTTGGCCTTCATCTTTTGCAGGTATTTTTCTTATTTTCTGAAAAGTGGCTCCGTGAAGTTTCAGGTCATTCCAAGAACGTTTGTTCCTGCACATAAATAACACCATGGTAATTCTGCTGAAAACAACATCAGTCCGGGTTAGTTCCATTCAAATCATGCAAGTTAGAGTCCAAAACAAGGGCAAAATTGTTTGGAAAAGTAGATACGTCGGAGACGTATCAACTCCCCCAAGCTTAAACCTTTGCTTGTCCTCAAGCAATTCAGATGACAAACTGAAAGTGATAAAGAAAAACTTTTACAAACTCTGTTTGCTCTTGTTGTTGTAAATATGTAAAGCCAGCATTCAAGTTTTCAGCAAAGATTATAACTAACCACATTCACAATAACGCATAGTTCTCAAGTTTACTCATATCAATAGCATAGTCAACTAGCGGGCAATAATAATAAATCTCAGATGACAACAATTTCTCAAAACAATCATAATATGATATAACAAGGTGGTATCTCGCTAGCCCTTTCTGAGACTGCAAAACATAAATGCAGAGCACCTTTAAAGACCAAGGACTGACTAGACATTGTAATTCATGGTAAAAGAGATCCAGTCAAGTCATACCCAATGTAAACTAACAGTAATGAATGCAAATGACAGTGGTGCTCTCTAACTGATGCCTTTTAATAAGAGGATGATGACTTAGCATAAAATTAAATAGATAGGCCCTTCGAAGAGGGAAGCAGGGATTTGTAGAGGTGCCAGAGCTCGATTTTGAAAGAGAGGTGAATAATATTTTGAGCGGTATACTTTCATTGTCAACATAACAACCAAGAGATGGCAATATCTTCCATGCTACACACATTATAGGCGGTTCCCAAATAGAATGGTAAATTTTATACTCCCCCTTCCACCACAAGCATCAATCCATGGCTTGCTCGAAACAACGAGTGCCTCCAACTAACAAGAGTCCCAGGGGGGGTTTTGTTTGCAATTATTTTGATTTAGTTTGCATAAAGCATGGGACTGGGCATCCCGGTGACCAGCCATTTATCTCGTGAGTGAGGAGCGGAGTCCACTCCTCTTGAGAATAACCCGCCTAACATGGAAGATACAGACATCCCTAGTTGATACATGAGCTATTCGAGCATACAAAACAGGATATTTATTTGAAGATTTAGAGTTTGGCACATACAAATTTACTTGGAACGGCAGGTAGATACCGTATATAGGTAGGCATAGTGGACTCATGTGGAATAACTTTGGGGTTTATTGAGTTGGATGCACAAGCAGTATTCCCGCTTAGTACAGGTGAAGGCTAGCAAAAGACTGGGAAGCGACCAGCTAGAGAGTGACAACAGTCATGAACATGCATTAAAATTAATCAACACTGAATGCAAGCATGAGTAGGATACAATCCACCATGAACATAAATATCGTGAAGGCTATGTTGATTTTGTTTCAACTACATGCGTGAACATGCGCCAAGTCAAGTCACTTAAATCATTCAGAGGAGGATACCACCCTATCATACCACATCATAACTTTCTCAATATGTTGGCACGCAAGGTAAACCATTGTAACTCATAGCTAATCAAGCATGGCACAAGAAACTATGATCTCTAGTTGTAATTGCAAACATGTTTATTCATAATAGGCTGAATCAGGAACGATGAACTAATCATATTTACAAAAACAAAAGAGGTCGAGTTCATACCAGCTTTTCTCATCTCAGCCAGTCCATCATATAACATCATAATTGCCTTTCACTTGCACGACCGAACGATGTGAATAATAATAATAATAATAGTGCACGTGCATTGGACTAAGCTGGAATCTGCAAGCATTCAATAAACAGGAGAAGACAAGGCAATATGGGCTCTTTTGTCAGATAAACAATAATGCATATAAGAGCCACTTCAACAATTTAATTATGGTCTTCTCCTATCGACCCCCAAAGAAAAGAAATAAAACTATTTACACGGGAAAGCTCCCAACAAGCAAAAGAAGAACAGGAAATCTTTTTGGGTTTTCTTTTTAATTACTACTACAAGCATGGAAATTAAACTAACTAAAAGCTACAACTATTTTTTTTGGTTTTTCTTAAGGTTTATCAAACACACAAGAAGAAAGCATAAAAAGGAAAATAAACTAGCATGGATGATACAATGAAAAAGTATGAGCACCGACATCTAGCTATGAGTGTGTGAGCATAAATGTAATGTCGGTGGGAAATATGTACTCCCCCAAGCTTAGGCTTTTGGCCTAAGTTGGTCTATGGCCACGGCTGGCCTGGCGAATATCCATAATAGTAGCTGGGGTCATACTGAGATGTAGCAACTATTGCCTGCTGAGCTGCAGCATGGCGACGAGCGGCCTCCGCTCTCCTCTCATACTAATCTGCCTCCTCTCTGGTAATGGTATATCCTCCTCTTGCCTGATAATCAAAGAGGGCAGGAGCAGGGAGAGTAATATGGACAGCACAGCGTATGTCAAAGATTAGTCGATACTGGAGAGGTGATTCATTCCTCTCGACAAACTGATGGTGAACCATAGTATTAAAATCTAGATAAGCAGGAGGTAATTCAATATCATCTTCGCGTATGGCTATACCAAGAAAATTAGCTACACGGGTTGCATAAATTCCTCCAAAGAAATCTCCATTAAATCTATTAAGATGCAACCTCCGTGCAACAATGGCTCCCAAATTATAAGATTTATCTCCTAACACAGCACTCCTAAGAATACTGAGGTCGGGGACACACATGTGACATGCCTCACCTTTACAATTAATGCATCTACCTATGAAGAGAGCAAAATAATGTATAGCAGGAAAGTGAATGCTCCCTATGGTGGCTTGCGTTATATCTCTAGATTCTCCCACAGTTATATTAGCAAGAAAATCTCTAAATTCAGATTTGCGAGCATTGTGGAAGTTTGCAAGCAGTGGTAAAATCCTCTAAGTCCATAGTGTAAGATTTATCATAAAGATCAAACAGGACAGTTGGAGAATTACGTGAAGTTGAAAATTCAAACCTCCTCACAAAGGTACTGGTGAGGTTGTGATATTGGCTCCAATTCTCTTCCTCGAAGCTCACGAGATCAGTGTTACGCAAATATGCGTTGAATTCTTCCTTAATTCCCACTCGATCCATAAAGTTCTCAGAAGGCCATTCACAAGGACGCATTGGAGCGTCTCTTGGTGGCTCGTCATCAGCATCACACATTGCAAGCATGGGTCCTTGCTTCCTTGAAGAACCACCTTGGAACATTTTCCTAAGCATTTTTCTTCCTCTGAAAAATTCTGAAAATTTTTAGTAGCTTCAAAATGAAAGTAAACCAAACTCAATAATATTGATAGAAACTACTCCTACAAGTGCCTAGAGCCTATATCATGCATCAAAACTACTTGGAACCATATAAATTTGACATGCAAGCTCAAGAACAGGGTCACCTAAGCAGCAAAAATTTGCAATGAATAAAGCACTAGAACAAAAACTAATTGGACCAATGGAGGCACATACCAAGGAACAATCTCCCAAAGCAGTTTTGTGAGAGGTGCTTTGAGCAAGGAGATCGAAAATGGCAGCAAAGTGAGCTAGAACTCGTGCTTGAGCTGGATATTCGTGTTTGTGGAAGGAAGATGAAGTGTGTGGGTGCAGGAATAAGTGGAGGAGGGCCACCATGGGCCCACGAGGTAGGGGGTGCGCCCAGGGGGGTAGGACGCGCCCTCCACCCTCGTGGGCAGGTGGTTGACCCCCCTGCTGTGTTCTCAGTGCCAAATATTCTCAAATATTCTAGAAAAATCATATTTAAATTTTAGGGCATTTGGAGAACTTTAATTTTCGAGGTATTTTTATATTGCACGGATAATCAGATAACAGACAGAAAAATATTTATTTTTATTTTATTTAATATAAATAACAGAAAGTAAAAGTGGGGTACAGAAGGTTGTGCCTTCTAGTTTCATCCATCTCATGGTCATCAAAAGGAATCCACTAACAAGGTTGATCAAGTCTTGTTAACGAACTCATTCCGAATAACGTTGAACGAGAGAAATTGCGAATAACACTATGTTACCTCAACGGGGATATGCACATCCCCAATAATAATAATATCATATTTCTTCTTGACAGTGGGAAGAGGAAATTCAAAACCTCCAAATATAATTGATGGAATTTTTCCAATAGAGTTGATACTATGAACTTGAGGTTGTTTCCTCGAAAAGTGTATCGTGTGCTCATTACCATTAACATGAAAAGTGACATTGCCTTCAGTGCAATCAATAACAGCCCCTGCGGTATTCAAAAAGGGTCTTCCAAGAATAATAGACATACTATCGTCCTCGGGAATATCAAGAATAACAAAGTCCGTTAAATAGTAAAGTTTGCAACTACAACAGGCACATCCTCACAAATACCGACAGGTATAGCAGTTGATTTATCAGCCATTTGCAAAGATATTTCAGTGGGTGTCAACTTATTCAAATCAAGTCTACGATATAAAGAGAGAGGCATAACTCTAACACCGGCTCCAAGATCACATAAAGCAGTTTTAACATAATTTCTTTTAATGGAGCATGGTATAGTGGGTACTCCTGGATCTCCAAGTGTCTTTGGTATTCCACCCTTAAAAGTATAATTAGAAAGCATGGTGGAAATTTCAGCTTCCGGTATCTTTCTTTTATTTGTAATAGTATCTTTCATGTATTTAGCATAAGGATTGGTTTTGAGCATATCAGTTAATCGCATACGCAAAAAGATAGGTCTAATCATTTCAGCAAAGCGCTCAAAATCCTATTCATCCTTTTTCTTGGATGGTTTGGGAGGAAAAGGCATGGGTTTCTAAACCCAAGGTTCTCTTTCTTTACCATGTTTCCTTGCAACAAAGTCTTTCTTATCATAACGTTGATTCTTTGATTGTGGGTTATCAAGATCAACAACAGGTTCAATCTCTATATCATTATCATTACTAGGTTGAGCATCATCATGAACATTATTATTAGCATTATCACTAGTTTCAGGTTCATTACCAGATTGACTTTCAGCATCAGAAATAGAAATATCATTTGGATTCTCAGGTGTTTCAACAATAGGATCACTAGAAGCATGCAAAGTCCTATAATTTTTCTTTTTCTTCTTTTCATAAGAACTAGGTGCATCTATATTATTTCTCTGAGAATCTTGCTCAATTCTCTTAGGATGGCCTTCAGGATACAAAGGTTCCTGAGTCATTCTACCACCTCTAGTCATAACTCTAACAACATTATCATTATTCTTATTATTCAATTCATTGAGCAAATCATTTTGAACTTTAAGTACTTATCTACTTGAGTGGTAACCATAGAAGCATGTTTACTAATAAGGTTAAGTTCACCTTTAACATTAGCCATATAATCACCCAAGTGTTCAAGCATATTTGAATTGCATTTCAATTATCTACCAAAATAAGCATTAAAATCTTCTTGCTTAGCCATAAATTTATCAAACTAATCTAAGCATGTGCTAGCAAACTTAGTAAATGGGATTACAACTTTATCATATCTATAGAGAGAATTTACCTTTACTACCTATGTCGGGTTATCAAGACCATGAGTTTCTTCAATAGGAGAAGGATTAAGATTATATGTTTCTTCAACAGGCGGTAAATTAAGACGATGTATTTCTTCAATAGGAGGTAAATTCTTAACATCTTCAGCTTTAATACCTTTTTCTTTCATAGATTTCTTTGCCTCTTGCATATCTTAAGGACTGACAAATAGAATACCCCTCTTCGTCGGAGTTGGTTTAGGAATAGGCTCAGGAATTGGCTCTGGAAGTGTCCAATATTTTCATTTGTCAACATATTATTCAATAGAATTTCAGCTTCATCCGGTGTTCTTTCCCTGAAAACAGAACCAGCACAGCTATCCAGGTAATCTCTGGAGGCATCGGTTAGTCCATTATAAAAGATATCAAGTAATTCATTTTTGTTAAGAGGATGATCAGGCAAAGCATTAAGTAACTGGAGAAGCCTCCCCTAAGCTTGTGGGAGACTCTCTTCTTCAATTTGCACAAAATTATATATATCCCTTAAAGCAGCTTGTTTCTTATGAGCAGGGAAATATTTAACAGAGAAGTAATAAATCATATCCTGGGGACTATATCTTAGTATCACCTTTTAATGAGAACGAAAATATTTTAAGGATGTAAAAGTAGCGTGTTCTCTCATCATTAGTGAACAGGGTGGCTATATTATTTAATTTAGTAAGATGTGCCACAACAGTTTCAGATTCATAACCATGAAAAGGATCAGATTCAACCAAAGTAATTATATCAGGATCAACAGAGAATTCATAATCCTTATCAGTAACAAAGATAGGTGAAGTAGCAAAAGCAGGGTTGGGTTTCATTCTAGCATTTAGAGATTGCTTACTCCATTTAGCTAATAACCTTTTGAGTTCATTTCTATTTTTGCAAGTTAAAATAGCTAAAGAAGCTTCTTGATCAAAAACATAACCCTTAGGAATAACAAGTGATTCTTCATCATCACTTTCATCAGTATCATCAGATTCAATATTTTCAATTTCTCTAGCTCTAGCAAGTTGTTCATCAAGAAATTCACTAAGTGGCACAGTAGTATCAGGCATAGAGGTAGTTTCATCATAAGTATCATGCATAGTAGAAGTGGCATCATCAATAACATGCAACATATCAGAACGAATAGCAGAAGCAGGTGTAGGTGTCGCAAGCTTACTCAAAACAGAAGGTGAATCAAGTGTAGAGCTAGACGGTAGTTCCTTACCTCCCCTCATAGTTAAGGGATAAATCTTGGTTCTTGGATCTTTCAAGTTCTTCATAATGATAAGCAGATATATATCCCAAGTGACTGAAAGAATAGAGCTATGCTCCCCGGCAACGGTGCCAGAAAATAGTCTTGATAACCCACAAGTATAGGGGATCACAACAGTTTTCGAGGGTAGGGTATTCAACCCAAATTTATTGATTCGACACAAGGGGAGCCAAAGAATATTCTCAAGTATTAGCAGCTCAGTTGTCAATTCAACCACACCTGGAAACTTAATATCTGTAGCAAAGTGTTTAGTAGCAAGGTAATATGATAGTAGTGGTAACGGTAGCAAAAGGTAACAGTAGTAAAAGCAATGTTTTTGGTATTTTGTAGTGATGATAGCAATAGCAATGGAAAAGTAAATAAGCGAAGAACAATATATGGAAAGCTCGTAGGCAATGGATCGGTGATGGAGAATTATGCCGGATGCGGTTCATCATGTAACAGTCATAACCTAGGGTGACACGGAACCAGCTCCAGTTCATTGATATAATGTAGGCATGTATTCCGAATATAGCCATACGTGCTTATGGAAAAGAACTTGCATGACATCTTTTGTCCTACCATCCCGTGGCAGCGGGGTCCTTACGGAAACTAAGGGATATTAAGGCCTCCTTTTAATAGAGAACCGGAACAAAGCATTAACACATAGTGAATCCATGAACTCCTCAAACTACGGTCATCACCGGTAAGTATCCCGATTATTTTCACTTCGGGGTTAACGGATCATAACACATAATAGGTGACTATAGACTTGCAAGATAGGATCAAGAACTCTCATATATTGATGAAAACATAATAGGTTCAGATCTGAAATCATGGCACTCGGGCCCTAGTGATAAGCATTAAGCATAGCAAAGTCATAGCAACATCTTCAGAACATAGTGGACACTAGGGATCAAACCCTAACAAAACTAACTCGATTACATGATAGATCCCATCCAACCCATCACCGTCCAGCAAGCCTACGATGGAATTACTCACGCACGACGGTGAGCATCATGAAATTGGTGATGGAGGATGGTTGATGATGACGATGGCGACGGATTCCCCTCTTCGGAGCCCCGAACGGACTCCAGATCAGCCCTCCCGAGAGATTTTAGGGCTTGGCGGTGGCTCCATATCGTAAAACGCGATGATTTCTTCTCTCTCTTTTTTTTCTCGCCGAAACTCAATATATGGCGTTGGAGTTGGAGTCGGAGAGGCAACAGGGGGCCCACGAGGTAGGGGGCGCGCCCTAGGGGGGCAGGCACGCCCCCCACCCTCATGGAGAGGTGGTGGGCCCCCTAGCCTTCATATTTTGCAGGTATTTTTCTTATTTTCTGAAAAGTGGCTCCATGAACTTTCAGGTCATTCCGAGAACGTTTCTTCTTGCACATAAATAACACCATGGTAATTCTACTGAAAATAGCGTCAGTCTGGGTTAGTTCCATTCAAATCATGCAAGTTAGAGTCCAAAACAAGGGCAAAAGTGTTTGGAAAAGTAGATACGACGGAGACGTATCAGTCGACGATTCGTCAGGACGACATCGATGATCTGGTCGAGGGGGGACTCATTCCCCATGAATCAGCGCGGCTCTTGGAGGGCGAGACCGAACCGCATTCGCTAGAGGGTGAGTGCGTTCTCCTCGCCACCCATGTTGACCGTGGATTTTCTTTGCCTCCCCATCCTTTTTTCCGAGGCTTCTTGAACTTCTTTGGAGCACAACTCCACCACTTTTCTCCCAACACCATCGTGTACCTCGCTGCCTACGTGTCCATGTGCGAGAACTTCTTAGGTTGTAGGCCACACTGGGGCCTTTTCAAGCACATTTTCACGTGTCATTCCCAGTCGGTCAAGAAGGCCAACCTGAGTGATGAGAGGACGCACGTGATCTAGATGTGCGAGGGTCTTGGGATTCAAATGAGAGGTAAAAGCACTTTCCCAGCCATGATCCTTCCCGAGTCAGTCCGAGATGGCAGTCGACCTGGTTCTATTGCAAAGACCAGCCGACTCTAGGTCAATCGATCGGACTTCCACCCTTTTCTATGGCTCGGGTCGAAAAGCCCTCCGCCTTGAAAGTGATCCCAGAGGAGAAGGCGCAGGTGAAGGTGTTGGTCGAGCGGGTGGTCCAACTCGTCCATGATGGCGTGACTGGCATGGATCTGCTGGAGGTCTTCCTTAAATGACGTATTCAGCCGCTTCAAGCTCGAGACCATCCGATGTGGATGTATTCGGGCGTTGATGATTCCACTCGAATCCACCCAGAAGAGGTCGACAAGGACACGGTGGAGAAGTGGCTGAGAGGTATCACTGGCAACAAGGATAACCCTAGGGGGTCTAGGAGAGTCTCTCCATTCGACAACTCGCGCCAACCAGACATGGTCCAACTCTAAATTACCGAGTGTTCTCTTGATTTGTCATGTAAGTGCTTGTTGTCAACTGACTGTTTTCTGCTTCACTTGTTGTCTTTCAGGCCCTTACTCAGATGTACTCGATGCCCAACGGGGAGCAGGAGCAGGATCAGAAGGGGGAGGCGAGCGGAGGCGGGAGCGGCGAGTGGCACTCTGATGAAGAGGAGGACAAGGAGAGTTACGACCCAAGTGATGAAGAAGAGGTCGACTCACCTCCCCGTAAGGAAAAACGATCCAAGCAGGCTCACGACTCGGCAAGTATCCATGACAAAGCGGCCGTACCGACTGGACAGTCGTCGAAGCACCCTCGGACATCTTCTCCAGTGCCGACTGAGAGGAAACCAAAGCAACCAAAAGCTGCACCGTCTCCAGCCGCGACTGAAAAGGCACCAAAACAACTAAAAGTTGCATCGTCAAAACCGCCGAAGGCCTTGACCAAGATCAAAGTGGCCATTCCTACTGTTTCCGGGTAATAATCAGACCTGATTTCTTGGTTTTAGTACGAGTCGAATTTTGGTCGACCCACCGTGATAGGCATGACCGACTGAATCTTGAAATTTGCAGTGCTGCTACCTCCGGGACTTCCACCCACAAGTATGAATATGAAGAAATGGAAGACGCAGTCACTTCCAACCCGGGTATAACTTCTCGTAATCCTATCTTCAGTTACTCAGTCGATTAAATTCTGACGATTAATCTGGAGTCGACTGATCTTTTTGCAGCTCCTCCCAATGTCATTAAACCTCCAGATGACGACGAGGACGTGCCGCTGAGGGCCAGGAGGAACAAAAAGGCATCAGTTGGCAAGACATCCCAATCGGTGATGGCAGCAGAGCCAGCGGTTCAATGGCCTGAAGATGTGACTCGGGCTTTTGTTACTTTTGCTGATCCAGTATCGAGTGAACGCCCCACATCATCGACTATGCCAGTGCTTGCTTCCACCGTCCAACTTCATGCCTTGGAACTTCCAGCTGCTGCGTCTGGACCGCCAGTCCCATTCTTCACTACTCATCATGTTCTGGAAAGCCAGGCGGACTCCGCTGCAGAAGCCATTCGCCAAGCTGGCCTAATGATGGAGCGAGTGAAGGTGGTGCACAAAAATAGTCAGGCTTCTTACGACGCCAGTGCGGCCCTTCGAGCCAATGTCCATGTAGACTAAACTTGTTCTGCACTTCTCATCTGCGTGCCCAGTGGGTGTTTGGCATCTTTGTTGTTTTCACTCTTCCACTCGATCTGGGCGGACCATGTCGAGCGGAATCTGAACCAGTGGGGGCACGCTAAGTGCACCCACTAGGTGTAGTCCCCAAGACCACAGTCGACTGCTCGCAGTCGGTTGGGGTCTGAGTATTTCTTTCTCTCTCTTTTTTTCTTCCACTCCGTCTGGGCGGACCATGCCGAGTGGAATCTGAATCAGTGGGGGCACGATAAGTGCACCCACTGGGTGTAGTCCCTGAGACTACTATAGAATGTTTGATTCTGTAGTAGTCTTAAAGTTTTATTCACTCGGAAGCAAATAATCGTTGATCTTGTCCATTGACATATCTTTTGCTCATCGTAGAAATCATGTGCGCTTATCTCCAAGTTTGCTGAATTCAGGGAAAACAGAGACAACTCAACCTTGACTTGGAGCTGGCCCATCAGAACTTGAAAAAGGCTAAAGATGAAGTGGCTGGTACCGAAGTGTAACACCCTCGATGCGACTATATCTTCCACGTGTCGAGGCACGACTTAGAGGCATAATCGCATTGAAGGCATATGTCACAAGTTAGGCAATCTTCACAACATCCCATGTAATATAGATAATAAAAGGGGAGATAACATAGTTGGCTTACACTCGCCATGTCAATCAAGTACATAAATAACATTACAACATCCAAACACTCATGGCCCGACTACGGCTCCAAAATAAAAGATAACCCAACATGCGACACGGTCCCGATCACCCCCAACTGGGCACCACTACTGATCATCAGGAAAGGAAACATAGTATCGTTGAGAGTCCTCGTCGAACTCCCACTTGATCTCAAGCGCATCACCTGGAGCGGAATCATCAGGCCCTGCATCTGGTGTAATAGTAATCTGTGAGCCACAGGGACTCAGCAATCTCGCACCCTCGCGATCAAGACTATTTAAGCTTATAGGTAAGGCAAGGTAAATATGTGGAGCTGCAACAAGCGACTAGCAAATATGGTGGCTATCCTGTTCGCAAAAGAGAGAGAGAAGAGGAGGCAAAGTGCGAGCGAGAAACTAGAGAGCAACCTGTGCAAACATTACTCCAACACCGTGTCCACTTCCCGGACTCCGCCGAGAAGAGACCATCATGGCAACTCACACTGTTGATTCATTTTAAATAAGTTAAGGTTCAAGTTATCTACAACCAGACATTAACAAATTCCCATCTGCCCATAACCGTGGGCACGACTTTCGAAAGTTCAAATCCCTGCAGGGGAGTCCCAACTTAGCCCATGACAAGCTCTCATGGTCAACGAAGGAATAGACCTCCTCCCGAGATGTTCCGATCAGACTCGGTACCTCGGTTCTTCAAGACACTTCGATAGGTTAAAACAAGACCAACAACACCGCCCGAATGTGCCGACAAATCCCTATAGGAGCTGCACATATCTCATTCTCAGGGCACACTCAGATGAGCCAGACGTCGGGTAGGCCAGCCCAGAGTTGCCCCTGGTAGCCCCGGACATCTCTCGGTTGGACCAACACTCAGAGGAGCACTTGCCCGGGGGGGTTTAAAATAAGATGACCCTCGGGCTCCGGAAACCCAGGGGAAAAAGAGGCTAGGTGGCAAATGGTAAAACCAAGGTTAGGCATTGCTGGAAAAGATTTAATCAAGGCGAACTATCAAGGGGTTCCCATTATAACCCAACCGCGTAAGGAACGCAAAATCCGGGAACATAACACCGATATGACGGAAACTAGGGCGGCAAGAGTGGAACAAAACACTAGGCAAGAGGCCGAGCCTTCCACCCTTTATCAAGTATATAGATGCATTAAGATAACATGGCAATATAATGATATCCCAACAAGAAAATAATGTTCCAACAAGGAACGGTCTCCAATCTTCATCTGCAACTAGCAATGCTATAAGAGGGGCTGAGCAAAGCGGTAACATAGCCAATTAACGGTTTGCTAGGACATGGTGGGTTAGAGGTTTGACATGGCAATTTGGGAGGCTTGAAAGCAAGTGGTAGGCATCGTAGCATTGGCATAGCAAAAGAGCGAGCATCTAGCAAAGCAAAGATAGTAGTGATTTCGAGGGTATGATCATCTTGCCTGCAAAGTTGTCAAAGTTGACTGGATCCTCGAAAGCAAACTCAACGGGCTCCTCGTTAGCGAACTCGTCTCCCGGCTCTACCCAAACAATACAAACAAACAAACGGAACACAATCAACCATGTGCAAAGCTCAAACAATATGATGCAAAGATGGTATGCTATGCGGGATGCAATGCGGGATGCATATGCAGGATTTGACAAGGGATGCATGAACCTGGCCTCAACTTGGAAATCCAAGTGTGCCACTGGAAAGATGAGATGAAATATCTTGAAAACGATATAAAGAACGTCGGAATCGGAGTTACGGTTTGGAAATGGCAAGCAATTTAAATATGACGCCGGTCTGCGATTTACAGCAAGTAGCCATCTAAATGCAAAGAGATGGACAAGCTACAGCACCCAAACATGACAACAAAATACATGGCAGGGATGCATTCATGATTATTAACAAAAGTCTAGCACTGAGCTACGGCCAATTCATCCATTAACAGGTTCAAACAAGCATGGCAAAAAAACATATGGCAAACAGATTTCAGACTTAGTGAAATTAACACTTGTCTGGAATTTCAGATCAGATAACACTCTTCGAAGCAACAAAACTACATGCTACAGGACCTGAACATGGCAAAGTAAAGCATGGCATGGAGCTACTCAAAGAGCTTAACAAAAGTCCCTTAGTGACCTTGAGCCAAAAGGGATCAGAAAATACAATTGCAAGCATGTGAACATGGCAAAAACATAATCAGTTCTCAGACTTGGTGAAAACTGGAGCATGCTGAAAACAGATATCAAGTAGGCATGTTTACGAGCTCGTTGCACTCACTATGGAGTAAGTCATGACAAGCTAAGAATACACCCATCAAGAATACACAAAATGCAAGCTAGACATGGCATGAACAATAGCATAGCATGCACGGATCAACTACAACATCCTCGGCAAAATCGCTAACAAGTAGACAATCTGCCCAGATTCACGAAGTAGCAAAAGTAGAGCTCGATTGACTCAAGCTAAGGTGCTCCATAATTGCAAACAAAGACATGGATGTATAGAGCACTACAAGATTAACAAAACATCCTTACTGATCATCCTCAAAAGAGGCACAGATCACTAGGAAACAACATGAACATATGGCCATATGAGATAAACAGCTCAAGGACTTGGTGGAAATGCTAAGTCCCTGAAATCAGCATTACCAAGTGCCTCACTTTGCAAGCTTGTGCTAGTCACCACACACATCACAAAAATACATGGGTTGCACCTCTGGAAAGATGGCAAAATCCTTAACAAAACATATGTAGAGCTCATGGGCATATCATGCACACAATAATCATGGCAAAAATGACAAATATCTAAATGGAGTAGCAGATCTGACAAATATCTCAAGTAGCCCTCTTCTAACAGCATTTCGGGCATCAAGATGAACTCAAATGAAAATGATGCAATGGAATGAAATGATGTGCTCTCTGATACGAACATTTTGATATGCTATATGCCCAAAACGGAGCTATGGATGCAAAGTTACGACATGCCAAAGTTTGAAAAAAAATACTGAGAGAGGGGAGAAGGTCAACCCAGATCTAGGGTTTCGAGCACTGTAGCTGCGGATCTAGCGGTACTATAGCGGCCGGTGCGTGAACCGAGGATGTCGGCCGGAGATGGAGCAGAACGACGGCGGCCGGAGCTCGGAGGCCGGAGAGAGGAAGCCGCGGTGGCGGCGCGGCGACTCCTTGCCGGCGACGAGGCGGACCGAGGTGGAGCAAAACGACGGCGGCCCCGGGTGGCGAAGGGCGGCGGAGGACTCCGCCGGCGGCGAGGTGGCGAGTGTGCGGCGCGGCGGCGCGGACCCGATCCGAGCGGCGCGGGCACAAAGGCGAGCAACGCGAGGCGGCTGGGAGGAGTTGGGCCGCGGGGGCCGGCGGCGGGCCCGAGCGGGCCGCGGCGGGGCGCGGTGGCGAGTCCACGTGTCAGGTGCTGGTTGGCGCGGGCGGCGGCGGCTCCGTCCGGCACGGACGGACAATGTCCGGCGCGGCGGAGACGAAGTTTAGGGTTTCGGGGGAGAAGGAGATTCGGATCTCGGGGGGTTCTATTTATAGGCATAGAGGGAGCTAGGAGAGTCCAAATGAGGTGCGGTTTTCGGCCACACAATCGTGATCGAACGCTCTAGATGATGGGGAGGCTTTAGGTGGGGTTTGGGCCAAAATGGAGGGGTGTTGGGCTGCAGCACACACGAGGCCTTTTCGGTCCCTCGGTTAACCGTTGGAGTATCAAACAAAGTCCAAATGGTACGAAACTTGACAGACGGTATACCGGTAGTAAACCAAGAACGCTTGGCAAGTATCGGTCCAATCCGGAAATGTTTAATCCCCACACACGAAAGAAAGGTAGAAAGGACCACCGGAGTAGAACGAAGCGTCGGAATGCAAAATGAACAACGGGGAAAATGCTCGAATGCATGAGATGAACATGTATGCAAATGCAATGCACATGATGACATGATATGAGATGCATGACAACGACAACAACACACGCAGACAAAAACCCGAACCCGAGAAAATAAAATAACTTAACGCCGGAAACGGCAAGAGTTGGAGTACAAATTGGGTAAGTTACATCCGGGGTGTTACAGGAAGGTAACGACCTGTCGATTGTTTATTTTGACTTTAGTTATTTCCTCGTTCTTCTGTCTGACCCAAGTGTATATCTTGTAGAGAAAATGAGACTGGCTCTGGCGAAGAAGGACCTCAATCTTGCAGCTGCGTAAAAGGAGGCTCAGGAGAAGACTGCACTTGCTGACAAAAAGCTGGCTTCGGTCGGTGCGTTAGAGGAAGAAATCACCAAGCTAAAGACGTCTCTTACCGTGTCCAACCGAGAGGCGACTCGTCTGAGGAAGGATAAGGTGACTCTGAACGAGGACCTGGAAAGCATGTCTCGTAGGAGAAATGACCTGGAAGCTTATCTGAAAGCACTCGCCAAGAAGCTCTTCCTTATGCTCGAAGGTACTTTTCTTTATCCGACTGATTCACTGTTTGCAAGTCATCATGAATTGGTCGACTCATTAACTCCTTGAATCTGCAGAATTCTGCCAAAACTTTGAAGAAGAAACCGGACTGATCGAGACAGGTTTGGACCCTATCCTTTCTCCAGTCGGTGATGAGGCTGCCATGAACGTGCTCCGACAGGAATTTTGTGTTGCCAGCGTTACAAGCTATCTTTCTCGCTTGAAGGTGGCGGTGTCGCGCATTGATACATCCCTCTGGCCAAGGGCAACGTTTCAAAATGAACTCGAGTCTCTGATGACTCGACTCAATGAGGCTCTTGGTCGAGTGCAGGAATGGAAGAAGTCTTCTGCCCGATGCGGTGCTGATGTGGCTCTATCGCTGGTTAGGGTCCATTGCAAAGAAGCTCGAGAAGAGAAGCTGGCAGCGTTCAAGGTAGCCAACACCCAAAGGCATGACTTCCAATCCTTAATGGTAACCTTCATTGTTGTTGCCACTCGGATCGCTGACGGAATTGATCTGGACGAGTTCGTCGAGCCTGCAAGCCCTCCTCCTGCGGAGTGAACAAACTTTATACCTCGCCTTAAATTTGCCTCGGAATGCCGAGTGATTTTGTAACCGTTAAACTCCTTTGGGCTTGATGTCCGAGTAATTTTATATTCATTCTGGAACTTTAGGATTTATCTGAACTAGGTTTATCTTCTGAATGTGCTTGCGTTCGCCTTCGAGTGGAACTTGTTCTTCACTCGCAATATTCTTTGTACTTGAGATGCAGTTCTGAGGAAGATGTCCTAGTCGACCTGCACTTCGTCGTCCTTGCGGATGAGGATGGAGCGCACGTTGTATTTGCGGCGTAGCTCCGAGGAGAAGGTTGTAGTCGACCTGCACCTCATCGTTCTTGTGGATGGGGATGGAGCGCACATTGTATTTGTGGCGCAGCTCCGAAGAGAAGGTTGCAGTCGACCTGCACCTCATCGTCCTTGTGGATGAGGATGGAGCGCACATTGTATTTGTGGCACAGCTCCGAGGAGAAGGTTGCAATCGACCTGCACCTCATCGTCCTTGCGGATGGGGATGTGTTTCAAACTTAGGCGAGCACTGGACTGCAGCTAAGCCCCCGAGTGTGAGGGTTTCTCATCACTCGGTAGGATTTTCTAAACTTAGGCGAGTACTGGACTGCAGCTAAGCCTCTGAGTGAGAGGGTTGCTCACCACTCGGTAGGATTTTTAATCTTAGGCGAGTACTGGACTATAGATAAGCCCCCGAGTGAGAGGCTTGCTCACCACTCGGTAGGATTTTTCAAACTTAGGCGA
>NC_041392.1:443945372-443988674 GCF_002162155.2 Triticum dicoccoides
GTAGGATTTTTTAAACTTAGGCGAGTAATGGGCTGCAGCTAGGCCCCTGAGTGCGAGGCTTGCTCACCACTCAGCAGGATTTTGTAAACTTAGGCGAGTACTGGACTGCAGCTAAGCCTCTGAGTGAGAGGGTTGCTCACCACTCAGTAGGATTTTTCAAACTTAGGCGAGTACTGGACTGCAGCTAAGCCCCCGAGTGAGAGACTTGCTCATCACTTGGTAGGATTTTTTAAACTTAGGCGAGTACTGGACTGCAGCTAAGCCCCCGAGTGAGAGACTTGTTCATCACTCGGTAGGATTTTTTAAATTTAGGCGAGTACTGGCACTACAAAAAAAGACACATCCGTGACATTTTGGGCCGAACGATTTTTTTTCTGTCATACATATGACACTTCTATGACGATAATTGTGACAAAACCCAGTATCATCATAGATGTGGTGGGCTCCTACTTCTATGACAAAAAAACATGAAAGAAAATGGGCTTTTCGTCCTGGGCGGGCCGGAGACGCAGCTGCATGACATTCTTTGGGCCGTCCACGACGGAAAAAACCGTGGTAGAAGCGAGGGGAGGAAAATTTCGGGGAGTTCCCGGTTACGGTGGGAGGTCGGGGGCCGAGCGATGCGCGTTTCTCTCGTACACGTACGCGCGTGTGTGCGAGGCATTGGCTCTAACTGAACCCGAGCGAGGCGTTGGGCTCTAACTGAACCCAAGCAATTGTACTGCAGGCTACGCGTTACTGAACCCGAGCGATCGATCGATGGCTGTTAACTGAACCCGATCGAGCGATTCCTTCGCTACTGCTGCTAACTGAAGCCGATCGATGCTGCCTCTGGATGAACAGTGAGCGTTGCAGGGGGGGTTGGATGAACAGTTCCCGGTGGGGGTGGATGAACAGGGCCCCGTGGTGTTGCCTCTCGATGAATAGGACCCCGATCGATCGAGCCGGTTGGGGCCGGATGAACAGGACCCCGTTGACGGCTGGATGAACAGGACCACCCCGTGGAGGGCAGGATGAACAGTAGACGGTGGAGGGCAGGATGAACAGTAGCCCGTGGAGGGGTGGTTGAACAGGAGCCCGTGGAGAGGGCTGGTTGAACAGTAGCCGGTGGAGTAGCACGCGGTGGAGGCTGGATGAACATGAGCCCGTGGATGAACAGTCGCAGGTGGAGGCTCGAGGAAGTTGACGGTGGATGAACAGTACCTCGTGGGGGCTGGAGGGGTCGGCGGTGGAGATGAACAGTATCCCGTGGAGTCCCATTTTGCGGTACGCCACACCCCTCCCGATGAATAGGACCCCCGTTTCGACCGTAGCGCTCCAACACAAGTCCGTTTCATCCATTTTGTGGTACGCCACACCCCTCCTGATCAACAGGACCCCCGTTTCGACCGTAGGAGGTCCGTTTCCTCCGTTTTGCGGTACGCCAGACCCCTCCCGATCAACAGGATCCCGTTTCGAACATGGCCGGTCGAACACAAGGTCGTTTCCTCTGTTCTGTGGTACGCCAGGCCTTGTTTCCATCACCTGTTCCGTCCAAGCCCTCCCGATGAACACAACGCATTCCATTGCCTCCCCATGAACACAACGCATTCCGTTGCCTCCCCATGAACATGACGACGACGCTGTTTCTCTGTTCCGACCCAGCCATGTACACGAGCCCTGGCCGTACGTGTGCGCGAGTAGGCGTTCGAGACCCCGCCCGTATGTACACATACGTGGCCGTATTTTCTTTCTTGCACCCTGGCCACTGTACGTACGTGTAAATGCTATGTGCGCGCCTATACTACGACACGTGCGCGCCTCTACATCGACCAGTATGTACGTACACGTTCGCGACCGGAATGACAACGCTACGTACGCTTCGACCAGGTGGGTCCCGACTGCCAGGCACTTCCTTGCGTGCGAAGATGTAGCTGGTGGGTCCCAACAGTCAGGGGGAAATGTTTTTTCCGTGAAATACGGTGGCCCGTCCGGTGGGTCCCACTGTCAGGTGGAGGAATAATTATTTTGCACGTAATAAGGAGGCACTTCCTTGCTACGGCCGTGGACCCAGCTATCAGCCTCTCCACATACAGTCCACGTCCGATGGAAGCCGTTCCTTGACCATGTTGACCACGCCACACCGAGAGCACCAGGGCGGTGGATAACGACGAGGCCTAGGAAGGGGACGACGCAGAGCCGGGGAAGACGCGGCAGTGGATGCCCACGCGTAGAGGAGTACGAGGGTTCAATGGTTCGCTGCGATGTGAGGCTGCCGTCGCCATAGAATAACAGGGGGTGTGGGTGAGTAGAGGGATGACCTAGCCAGCGGTGGGAGTAGTAGGGGGCGGTGAGGCCTCCGCCGCATCGCAGCCGGCCACGGGAGGTAGGAGCGCGAGGCACGACCGGTGCTGGTTTGGGCGGCTGGAGCAAGAAGACCAGAGGTTGAAGAAGCACTACAGCCGTTGGATGGACATCGTACGGTCGCTGGAGCTAGAATCGTGCATATTGACTAAGTTGACAAAGCCCTCCATCCCCGTCAACTTAGTAGGCCCACAAGTCAGCCTGCCACTATACTGGGTCCCAGCTAACAGGGGGAGTATTCATTTTTTTGTGCGTAATAAGGAGGCACTTCCTTCCATGCGAAGATATAGCTGGTGGGTCCGAGCTGTCAGCGGCGGTAACATTTTTTCACGAAATACAGAGGCCCTTTCGGTGGGTCCCTGATGTCAGGTGGAGGAATCATTATTTTGCGCGTAATAAGTAGGCATTTCCTTGCGTACGGCCATGGACCCAGATGTCGGCCTTTCAACGTAAAGTCCACTTCAGAGGCATGTCGGTCATTGACCACGTTGACCAGGCCGTGCCAAGGGAACCAGGATGGTGGACGACGGCGAGGCCTAGGAAGGGGACGACACGGAGGCAGGGAAGACTCGGCAGTTGTTTCCCACGCGGAGGGGAGTACGACTGTACGAGGGTTTACTGGTTCGTCTACCGTCGCCCGAGAATAACAGCAGGTGTGGGTGAGTAGAGGGATAATTAGGCCAGCGATGGGAGTACAGTCAGGCGGTGAGGCCTGCGCAGCAGTATAGCCGACTGCGAGGAGGAGGGAGCAGGCAGTCCTTCCACCGCTTGTTTGAGCGGCTGGAGCAGGAAGAGCAGAGACTGAAGAAACACGACGGCCGTTGGATGGACATCCAACAATCAGTGCTTGTGCGTCAACCTTTTTTTAGGAAAGCCTCAAATCTGTGGAAAACAGCATACAACCCATCTGCCATTATTTCTAATAATTTACAGCCCATTTGCTAATTCTTAAGGTTTTTTTGGATCCCGTATTCTTTTTGTTAGCATTACAGCCCATATTGTGGCAACTGTTAAAAAATTATACGAAATTTTGCATATTTCAGTGCGGTTTGAACTGTTTTCAATCCCGAAATTTCGACTCACATTCAAACTGATTTTAAAAATAAATGTATATCAATATAAAATCCAACAAATTCTCCACGCATAAAAATTAATGTAATTTAAAATCTTGAAATGAAAAAAAAGATATTTGAAACTAATTGCCGGTTTGATGTGTTGTAAAAATGTACAACCCATTTCTCATTACTGATGGGCCATTTTCTCGGCCAGCCGAATGAAAGCTCTCCCCATCTTGAAAGAATTGCAGCCCAACAGGCCTGACAAAGCGACTTACTTGGCAAATCACAAAAAAATTGGGCTGTGGCCGTGGACCCAGTTGTTAGCCTCTCCACGTACAGTACTCTTCCGATGGAAGTCGTTCCTTGACCACATTGACCACGCCGCCCGAAGAGCACCATGACGGTGGACGACGGCGAGGCCTAGGAAGGGGATGGCGTGGCAGTGGAAGCCCACGCGGAGAGGACTACGAGGGTTCACTGGTTCGGCTGCGGTGTGAGGCTGCCATCACCACAGGGCCTGGCCAGCGGTGGGAATAGTAGGGGGTGGCGAGGCCTCTGCGGCAGCACAGCCGGCCACGGGAGGCAGGAGCATGCGGCACGACCGGTGCTGCTTTGGGCGGCTGGAGCAAGAAGACCAGAGGTTGAAGAAGCATTACGGCCGTTGGATATTGTATGGTCACTTGAGCTAGAATCATTCATATTGACTAAGTTGACAAAACCCTTCATCCCCGTGAACTTAGTAGGCCCACAAGTCAGCCTCCCAGCTAGCCGGGGGAGTATTCATTTTTTGTGCGTAATAAGGTGGCACTTCCGATGGGTCCGAGATGACAGCGGGAGGAACTTTTTTCGCGAAATACGGTGGCCCGTCCGGTGGGTCCCAGCAGTCAGGGGGAAATGATTTTTTTCGCACAATACTGGTGGCCCGTCCAGTGGATCCCCGCTGTCAGGTGGAGGAATAATTATTTTCTGCGTAATAAGGAGGCACTTCCTTGCGGCTGTCGTGGACCCAGCTGTCAGCCTCTCCACGTACAGTACTCTTCCAATGGAAGTCGGTCGTTGACCACATTGACCACGCCGCGCCGAGAGCACCACGGCGGTGGACGACGGCAAGGCCAAGGAAGGGGACGACGCGGAGCCGTGCAAGACGCGGCAGTGGATGCCCACGCGGAGAGGAGTACGAGCATTCACTGGTTTGACTGTGGTGTGAGCCTGCCTTCGCCGTAGAATAACAGGGGGTGTGGGTGAGTGGAGGGATGGCCTGGCCAGTGGTGGGAGTAGTATGGGGGCGGTGAGGCCTCCGCGGTAGCACAGCCGGCCACGGAAGGCAGGAGCAGGCGGCACGACCGACACTGCTTTGGGCGGCTGGAGCAAGAAGACCAGAGGTTGAAGAAGCACTATGGCCGTTGGATGGACGTCATACAGTCACTGGAGTATTGACTAAGTTGACAAAGCTCTCCATCCCTGTCAACTTAGTAGGCCCACAAGTCAGCCCAACAATATGGTGGGTCCCAGCTAGCAGGGGGGTATTCATTTTTTTGGGCGTAATAAGGAGGCACTTCCTTGCGTGCGAAGATATAGCTGGTGGGTCCGACCTGTCAACGGGGGGAATGTTTTTTTCGCGAAATACAGAGGCCCTTCCTGTGGGTCCTAGCTGTCAGGTGGAGGAATCATTATTTTGCGCATAATAAGGAGGCATTTCCTTGCGTGCAGCCATGGACCCAGTTGTCAGCCTCTCCACGTACAGTCCAGTTCCGATGGATGTCGTTCATTGACCACGTTGACCAGGCCGCGCCGAGAGCACCAGGGCGGTGGACGACGGCGAGGCCTAGGAAGGGAACGACACGGAGCCAGGGAATACTCGGCAGTTGTTTCCCACGCGAAGTAGTACGAGGGTTTACTGGTTCGTCTGCCATCGTCGGAGAATAACAGCAGGTGTGGGTGAGTAGAGGGATGGCTAGGCCAGCGATGGGAGTATGGTGGGGCCGTGAGGCCTGCGCGGCAGCATAGCCGGCCGTGGGGGGAGGGAGCAGGCAGTCTCGCCGGCGCTTGTTTGAGCGGCTTGAGCATGAAGAGCAGAGATTGAAGAAGCACGACAGCTATTGGATGGACATCCAATAGTCACTGCTCTCGTGTGTTGACTAAGTTGACAGGGCGTTGCGTGTGCGTCGACCTTTTTTTTATGAAAGCATACGCGTCAACCTGTAGTAGGCGCACAAGTCAGCCTCAAATCTGTGGAAAACAGCATACAACCCATCTGCCATTATTTCTCATAATGTACAACCCATTTGCTAATTCGTAAAAAAAAATTTGGAGCCCATCTTCTTTTTGTTAGTATCACACCCCATATGGAGCGAGCTGACATGAGGTGGGTGGGAGCGAGGAGGAAGAAGAGCACCCAGGTTTTTGAATTGATTTTACTATTTACTAGTGTGGATGGGCTGTTTTGTCTTGGGACCCGAGAAACAATTACTACTAGTATAGTGGAGACACTCTACAGCTACCCAGAAAAACAATTACTACTAGTACAGTGGAGACACTCTACCGCTTCTGGCTCCTCCTAGGTCATTGAAACGTCTCCCTCTACTGAATGTCGTTATACTTTTGTTCACCGACATGCGGGCCATGCAGCGCGCGGGCCCAAATGCCATCCACCAAATTAGAAGGCAGTATGCAGGCGGAGAGTCACCCCGGTCGTAGTGCGGCAGTAACGAGCCGTCGTATCACAAACCCCACCTCCCCGCAGTCTAAGTTTGACGGACGAAGCAACCATCATTTCACTCTTTTCTGAATCCCCTTCTCCCTCACCGTCTTCAAGAAAGGCAACACTTGCATCTGCCACTGTTCTTCTCTCTGAACAAAGAGAAGGTAAGCGGATCTGTGATGTTGGTATATTTTCGTTCAGAGGAAAAAAAGAACTTTTGCAAAGCAGTAACCAATCCTCACTCTCTTTTTTGTTTCATTGTCATTGCGATTGTGTTTTCCTTTCAGTGGACTCCTAGTATTCGTTAGTTTCATGATGGACCAAGGAGAACCAGGTAAAGATCTGCCGATATTGGAGCAGACGCGGGAGGCTGATCCCCACGAGACAGAGAGCTCCAAGAAGATGGAGGCAACCATCGAGGCGACCCCAGATACTGAGATGGTCAACGCCCTGTTTGAGGTTACAGCCCCCGTGGCACTACAGGAGCAGTTTTCCCCCTTCGAGGATGTGTCCCCCCCCCCCCCGCTGAGCTGCCCAAGCTGATTTCCTTCTTTGCCGATCTCGATTGTGGTTTTTCATCTAAGTATGTGGTGATTTTTTTAGAAAAGGAGGTATGTGGTGATTAATAATGCACAATTTTATTAGCTTCGATGCCATGGTATACGTAGTGGTTTAAATAACTTGTGTTTCTTATACTGAAAAGTAATTCAGAATTTGTTTATGTTTCAATTAGAGCCCTGATGCAGACAAGGATTGTCTGGTTGTACATGTCACTCGCTATGAGGCGGACGACCTGAATATACGCACTGGGAAAACAGAGTTCTTAGGTTGTTGGATCCTGGAAGCCATTTGCGGTTATACCAATGAAGAGTTGTATTCCAGCCTCACTGTTGTCAGGCGTGTTGTCCAGGGTGTACTGAAGCATAATAAGTTCAAAGCTACTCCTTCGTTTGTGAGGAATACTGTTCTTGTCAAGCTTACGCAGGAAGATGACGTGGCATGCCTCCACAAACAAGTTTATCAGTGGAAAGGCCACAAGGTTGTCTTCATGAAGGTTCATAGGATTGAGCTGCTGCGGGACGTCCTCGATGATGTTCATGGCAAGGTCCATCTTGTGTCCAGCCCAAATTAGATCGAGACATGAAATAGTTGCCCCAGCTAGTGTTTAATAGTAGTTTGGATTGTGTCTAATTATCCGAACCTTGCCTGTTATCGACCCCTCTGGGCTAGTACTCTGTTTGAATCCATCTATGGGAACTGCTGCTACTTTTGTGTGCCCGTGAATCATGTGAGAACCATCATAATTGTTGCCGAAACAGATGCGTCCTCACTAGTTTTTTCATGAATATGGCATGGTAAGACATAAGTTGTCACGGTTTATCATACGAGCAGTGTGTGTTTTGACGAAATAGAGCACTCGTTCGAGAACCGTGCGCCGACGTATACATAAGTACTTGTAAACATTGTTGGTGCTACCCCACTTGTAAGCAGTTGTGCAAAACACGGCACGTTGGCTCAGCTCGCTTCAACACTAGGCTATCGACCAGCTAACAATCAACAATATGATGTCTGACATATAAGCAACTATGTATCTTGTTACAGTGGTTCATGCAGTTAATTGAGGCCACAATGTAATAAATTCCAAACGTTCACACGCTAGTCCAGCACTCATGTGGAACACTCACATTAAACTCGTCTTCATAAAAACTTGAAAAGCATAAGTTAAGCAATTTTATACATCTCAATGATTCATAGAACATAACAAACATATACTAGTTCACAGCAAAAGACAAAGTTGTGAGAAGGTTTACAAATCAGGAAAAAACAAGCAAGGCTTCTCTCTGAGCAAAGGGCCTCCCAGCAGGCTTAAATTTCCTGGAGTTCACTCTGGTTTTTTCTTGTTGCCACCATTCAGGGTTAGGTTCCCTCATTCCAGAATAACCAATTATAATTGTGGTATCAGCTGGAATGCTGAAATGAACCATGCAGTGTACTGACCAGCTGAAATGCTTGTGCATTCCACTAAATTTAAGCACCGCTATTTGCAGAAATAAGCAGACCACAATGCCTCTTGTCTGCGCACCTCTCCAAAAAACCGTCGTGCAGCCGTGCCAGCTAGTCCTTGGTCCATGGATGAACTGGTAGAAAGTGCATTCCGGACTAGGATGCAGTTGTTTTCGCTCGTCCCTACACTGCAATCAGGAAGTAAAATGTACGAATCAGCTTCTTTTAGATTGCGTTGGTCATTCTACCTTAGTTACTACCAATGTAGGGATACCTTGAAGACGGGAGGTTAGACAACGGCAGCAAGGGATAGCCATCTCATTTTGCGCAGTTGTACTAAAACTGAGGTGTGTGCTTTTGATTGCGCGGATAGAAACGATACGGAGATAAACATCCCGAAACGATATGGAGACAGACATCCCTGTTTGCGCAAGTAAGATATACGGTTATTTAATCAGTGACAGATATTACTACTTTCCCTCATTTCCTCCTAGAACCAAGTCCTAGATTCATGCTACAGCTTTCCCACTTTCTTCCCTGTTTGAACCAACGCTTTGAGTCGACTGTATGAAATAGCTTTACTTCTAATCTACTATATACTACTACTATAATGCGGCAGTTTTGAAATTGGATTTACCACTCCATCTTCGGTTCTCCCGCCCAAACAAGCATTGGCTCAAAATCCACCATTCATTTCCCCTCTCATGCATATCACTGCCGTCCATCAAACAAAGGATGACATGATCTGACGGCTAAGAGCTTCCAGATTCGCTCCCGCTCCTTGTGCACATGGCCGACTCTGCTCTCCAAGTAAACAAATAAAGAAGTCCCCATTGAATCTGGATTGCACCTACTGAAGTTGAGAAATGTCTAGAAACTGCTGCCACCTCCTCACATGCAAGTACGACAAGTTGGCAAATAGCTAGCACAGTTTGGTTCCCGTTGTCACCTGGGAAATAAACACTCTACTACTAACTAATTTTTTTAGATTACTGTAAAAATGGATTTTTTAGATGCCGCTATACTGCAAAGTTTACACTGTTCACATAACATAACATTGCTTGGCTGATGCTAGCTAAAGTTTTATTCTGCTTCATCGAGAAATTTAATATTTTTATTAATCGCCGAAAAAGTGTAATATTTTATTTCAGTCATACATAAGATATACCTCAAGCTAATACAGGACATGAGTGTCTGTAAGATCTAAATGACTTATTTAGTTGCACAAAATAGTCCATAAACATGCATGTAAACCGTCAAACAACTCTGGAACTATACATCAGTGGAACCTAGGAAACATCATATAATAAAACTACAACTTTTATCTTGTAATCAAATTCTTACTTGGAACTCAGTTTGATTTGTGCAAGTGATTTGCTTCTTATTTCAGAATAGTCCTTAGATCATGCAAACAAACACACTATGATATCTACTCAAGATACGAGTACTCATTTCTCTTTCTAAAAAGAAGGTATATGAGTATCTATCATACAGAACATACGTGCAAAGCACGTGCCTTAGTATAAGTCTAGGTGGCTTTGGAACAATGGACGGAAGTAGAAAAGGATCCACACAAAGGGAGCTGGGGAAGTAGAGCAAGGCAGGTTTCGAAGGAATATATACCTGAGGGTCGTCGGCATGTCGCAAAGACGGCATCGGGAGGCTGCATCTTGGCCACAATACCGCAGGGAGGAAGAAGGGGTCGGAGGCTCTCTCGAGCCGGTGCTCTCTCGGAGAGAACGGTGCGGCCGCCGATCGGGACGCGCGGGCAGCCGTTGGTCTCCTCCCTTGCCGCCGACGACAGCGTGAACGATGCACCTACACCCCTGCCCCGGTCGAGGTTGTCCGGCCGGATTTGTGACCAGCCGTGAGCTGAGAGAGAGTGTGGCCACCTATGTGTTGCTTAGATCTGGAGAGCATGAGAGAGTGAACGAGAGGAACCCTAGTAAAGAAAGCGCTAAGGCTCCTGCTTTTATGTATAGTGGAGTGATTTTGTTGTACCAGCTTCAAAAAAATGCGCTCCTACGTGTACCCGCGAGTGGGTGTGAGAGAACTAGTGCGTGCGTGCACCGCTTCTCTTCGTGAGAGTACAATATACTATGCCCAAAGAACGTTCGCCGCAAGAGTAATAGTACAAGTGTGTGACGTGTGAGCTAAAATAAAATGTGTGCGCCGTCTTTTGTTTTTTAGAAGTTCTGAGGGTAGGGTGTGAAGAGCACATATGTGCATGACGTCTACTTGCAGATAGACGGTGGGTGCGACGTGCGAGTCTGCGAGAGGACTCGGGAGAGTCGTGACTCGTGCGGGTGCGTGTGCGTGAGAAGAGGGTGGCACGTATCAATGCAATGCATGTGTCCGTAAATCATTATCCGACAAACGTTCGCCACAAGCCTTTTCCTGACGAACGCCGTAAGGACCGTTAGATCGGCATCCGACAGTGTCAGTTTTGCCATGTCATTTAACACAACAGCCACTCCTCCTACACATAAATCTTCCATGTGAGTGTTAGCAACTGCCGTATGCTCCCTCCGTTCTGAAATGCAGTGTATATAGCTTTATTGAAAATTCAAACCTCGCAAACTTTTACCGAGTTTTGTGTACCAAATTGCACATGTAGAATACCATGTATATATATCATTTCATTCATCTTCGAGAGGTAACTATAAAGTTGGGTGAGGAGTCTACAAAGAAAGACCATCGTATCACCCGCAGCAATTTCAAGCATCCTTTAGTGTCGAGGAATATCATAGGAACTCTATATGATATGATTTTTATAGGATTTTTTCCTTTAGAGCCAATTGGTTCATAGGAATAGATTCATATACTCCACATTTCAAAGGAAATAAACATGATATCATTTATATAGCTTTAGAGCCACTTGGTTCATATGAATGGATTCCTATACTCCCTTAATTTCAAAGGAAAATAAACATTAGCATATATTCAATAGAAAAGTTCCTATGATATGAACCAAATTACATCTCTTTTCTAATCCCTCCTCATAGGAATTGAGAAACATGTCATCTCTATATTCAATAGAAAAGTTCCTATGATGTGAACCAAATGACATCTCTTTTCCAATCCCTACTCATAGGAACTGAGATGCTCCATGTCATCTCTTTCCCTACAACTTCCATGTATACATCTTCTATTCCTAAATAGATAGTACAACCCACTAGTAGTTTTTTTCCAAAACATGAAACTATGGCACAAGAACTATATAGTGTGCCAATAACTTTGAAAGATGGCCGCTGGATGAAGCTAACCCGACAGTGTAGAGATAGGCAAATCCGAGCACTACTGGCCGTTGGATATCATCAACATTCCACCAGATCTGCCACATGTACAATTTAGAAGACTCCATGGTTGAACTTAAGCATAATGCACAAACCTCAAAACACAAGCACTTCTCCTTTGTTCTAGAATCTTCTGTATCATAATTGATTATTTTTTCTAAATGATTGCCATTATTTGTTTTTTACTTTATGATTTACTCCCTCTGTTCCAAAATAGATGGCCCAACTTTGCACTAACTTTGTACAAAGTTAGTGCAAAGTTGGGTCATCTATTTTGGAACGGAGGGAGTACAATGCACAACCCCATGAATCTTAACATTTTTATAAAACTTATTGATTTTGAATGAGATGAACTATAAGAACTAAGCGAACATCTACATCATGCATATATGACTCAAAGCTTTACATCCTATAGTGTGTATTTATTCATAATTTGGTTTCGAAATATCATTTGTTCAATACATGTGTACCTTACTAGTTTTGAGTAGAGTAGCAAATTTCACACGACCCCGGGTATATCAAAATGCAGGGCCCATGCATCATTGCCTTCCGGTCGAACCTACGTCCACAATTTTTTGTACGTACTATATCTCCACTGGTCCCTGAACCCAAAATGCTGCCTCGTTCCCGTAAAACCAAGCGGCCCACACATATTTAAGGCGTCGGCTCGAACCCGTTTACTACGACATGGCCCCGCACACCGTAATACTTCTACAAACCCTACCGCTGCACTCACCATTGGTTTTCTTCAAGAGGACGAGGGAGAAGCCGATTTGTAGTGGAGGCACTTTCAAAGAAAAGGATCTGTAGTGGAGACCCCTACCCTATGGTGCCCTAGGTAGCTGTCGCACGCATCATTGTCTTCTCTTTTCTTTATGCTCTTGCACCCTAGAGTGAAATGATGGTTGCTTCGTCCGTCCAGCTTAATGTGGGAAAGGTGGGGCTTTGTGATTTGACCCCTCATCGCTCATTTTCTACTACTGTGGCGCTACGACCGGGGTGCCTCCAATTCCAACCGCTGCTCCGAACTGTAACTTGGTGCATCGCACGTGGAACAAGACGGTGGATGAGCCACATGTCGGCCAAAGGGGTCCTGTTATGTGTGTCGCCATTTCGTGTGCGGACTGACCCTGCTTGAGTTCCTATGCCAACACGACAGGAGCAGCCTACCACTTGGTTTTGCTCCTTGGTGAATCCTGACTATATTGATCTAAAAAGATACGTGCTGAACTACCCTCTCCGTCTCGGTTTTTTTATTTTTAGGTGTCTCGATTTATAGGGTCTGCACGTAGTTCTAGGTCATCCATTTGACTAACTAAATATGAGTTACTATGTCACAAAAAGTATATCATTGGATGTAGTTGTATTTAAAAGTCGAGGGCGGGGCTTTTCCTGCGCGGTAGGCGGCGGGGCAGTTCCACCTAGTCGGTTCGACAAAGACGGGAGAAGACGAGGGAGTAGGCTGCTGCAAACGTAGGGCTGTGTGATTTGACAGCGAGTTACTGCTGGACAGGTGGGGCCCCGTGATTTGACTTGCCATTATCATTTTAACTGCGGCGCTACGACCAGCGTGAGTCTCCCAGATTCCTAACCACCTCTATACAGGTGCCTCTCCCAATGCTCCACCATGTAGTAGAGGCTGTCTCTTGCATGAGATCCCACTTCTCCACTTTTTCCTTGCCTCTCTTTCCTCCACATATGCAAAAATGCCATGTAAAGCGCACTATTGTACTTACTTTTACTTGCTCCTACAGGTGCTTAAGCTTGCCACATAAGCATAAAGTCTGATGTGGCAAGTTAATCAAGAAGAGAGAGACTAGTTTGGTGACCCAAGGAAGAAACGGTGCTAAGCGTGTGTACCTAGGTGAAAAGACAATTTTGAGTCTATAGCTAATTAAATGAAGCAAACTTAGCAACACCATTTCATTGGAAGAGGTCACTCCTTGGCAAATGCAATAAATACACGCGCTTAGCACCGTTTCTTCCTTGAGTACGAAGAAAGAGATAGAGAGGAGTAAAAAAATACATGTATAGCCAACCTTGTTGTAGTATGAGTGACTAAGTGATGACTATGTATGACATGCCAACATCAGATAGCCTAACGCACCGTGTTAAATCTCCAAGGGCGCGACCGCGCGAGCGACGCGACGGTCGTGGTAGGCGCGACCATGATACGGGCTGCTAGCAGCCCTTGGATCTGAGATCAATCGGTCGCATGCTAAGTTACTAAAAAATTGCAGAATAACTCTCCAGGATAGGATATTCACCCATAGGTCTAGAATCACGCCATGCAACCGTTCGATCTCAGATCCAAGGGCTCTCGGAAGCCCGTATCATGGGAGAATGGAAAGCCACTACCCTACCGTTCACACGTTGGCAGTTCGCTCCTACTCGTCCCTGCACGTCCTTCAATACTACGACGGTTTGCTCCTAGTCATCCCGTCCATTCACATTACGGCAGTTCCACTAATCCTAACCCTCCTCCCAAATCCATGGCGTCCCAAATCTCCACGACCGGCGGTGAGTACAAGGTTAGAACCATCACCGGCGATGAGTTCGACGTCATCTACACCCGTTCTTCTGCGACGGTGAAAGGATGCCTTTCTCGCTTCAGACGCATATACGAAAACTCAGATGATGAGTGCGTCGCTGGGCTAGATGTTGAGTACACCACAGTCCTTGGAGCAGAGAAGGATCTAAAGGACGAAGAGAGGAAGAAGCCCGCCGTGATCCAGGTTTACGTAGATAACATTTGCTTGGTCTACCACATATGACATGCCGACGTTGAGTGCCAGGATTTTAAGAACTTCCTCAAGGACAAAATAGTGAAATTCGTTACTGTAGACTTTAAGAACGACAGGGATGTCCTGCGTCGGATAGGTCTCGTCGTAGGCAACCCCTTCGACCTCCAGAAGAATCAGTTGGTGTCCTCTCGCCAGCCTTCAATGATGACCCTGGCAGGAGCCATGGTTCATCCTTCGTATGGTAAACTGGAGAAACCTCCATACACGTTTCATCGTCATGCATGGCAGTGGAATGTACTAGATATAGACCACATCCACTACCCTGCAATGGATGGCTACCTTTGCTTCAATATCTACAAGGGTTGGATGAAGAGCAACAGCCAAGTATGCGGTTCAAGCAAAGAAGTATCGGCCAAGAGGAAGAGGGACAAGGACGAAGTCGAGGACGTCGACGAGGACTCCGAGTAAGGTGGCAGTGTCGTTGCTCATGGTGGTTCTAATGCAGTGTCTACCGGAATAGTTGCAAAGTTTAATTTCAGGTGTGCTTAATTTAATTTTAGGGGTGTGTTGTGCTGAGCCCCCAGCAGAACTATATTATGTTTCTTCTTATTACTTTAACTCTTCTGTACGTACATACTAGTATTTCTTACATTTCATCTTTTAGTTGGTATAGTACTACCACTCGTTTCTTCACATTATATACGTACAATATATATGGCCAACATCATATAGCCAGCAGTTTAGTTGTCAAAGAATTTCAGGGTGCTTAGTTTTGTCAAAGAATCCCAGGATGCTTAGAGGGTGCTTGGATCCAAGGGACTTATTTTAGTCTGACTAAAAATAGTCTCTTTAAGAGGCTAAAGTTCCAAGCACCCCTGATTAAAGAGGGGCTAAAACTAGTCTTGAGACTAAATTTTTTTAGTCAGGGGTACCCCTACTAAAATGTGGATTAGTCCTCTCTCTACTCATTTAACTCCTCTCCTTTAACACAGGCGAGTTCTGGATTGGAGGGTTTGGAGGATAATAAATGCTCATTAACTTGATTTTAGCCTTTTTAGTATTTGGATCCAAGCATGGGTGAGGCTAGCATGTTTTAGTCCCACTACTTTTAGTCATGGGACTAAAACGTATCCAAGCACCCTCTTAGTTTTATTTGAGGGGTGGGTTGTGCTGGACACCATTATTGTGACTAGCCTTTTTAGTACTATATGCATAATTTGGCGACAAGCGCTCTCTATATGTACCACCTTTTTTTAATTTCAAGTTTTGCTCCATGGCGCAATCCATCGATAGTAATGTTGTACAAAAGTATACATTTTTTAAAAGGCTAGAGTACTGTTCATCACATATATAGCCAGTTAAATTCTCAACCTAGAACGACGTGCATGCCATGTAGTAAACTGATACGGAGGAAGTATAGTAAAAATGAGGTGATTTTACCAAGCGATCGGTGGGGGAGCATGGCCTGTCATGTGGTCCCATGTGTCATGATGTACCAAGGCGATGCGCGTGTCCCTCTTGAGCCAGAAGCAATACTAGTACGTGGTTTGAGATGATAGCGAACCGAAGTGTGAAATAATGGTTGCTTCGTCCGTCTGGGAAAGTGCGGCATTGTGATTTGACGTCTCATTGCTCATTACTACTACTGGACCGGTACGAGTGGGGTGCGTCCCCCCTGCTGTTCTGCACTATTATTTGGTGCTTGACACGTCGAGTCGGTTGCTATATGTCCCACATGTCGGCGACAGGAAGTACAGAATTCATGAAAGGGAGCGTTGACGGAGGAGTATACTACAGAATTCATGAAAGGGAGCGACTTAGTTTTGGAAAAATCTGTTTTTATGGAGTACGTACCAACTAGGGTTTATAGGGCTCATCTAAAAAACATTCGTTTTTCCGTTTGATAAGTCTCATTTCTACTATACTAGTAGTAGTACCATTACATGTTGGATTTCGAGGTGCGTTAGATCACCCGACGCAAGCAGTGTCAAGAGGAAACTAACCAATGCATGTACAAGTTCATGGAAATTTAGTGGTCATTCATGCATTCGTTCTAATTAATGCCTCGGTAAACATAACTTCTTGAGAAAAACAAGTGTACTAATTACTTGTGCAAAATACGAAATTAATTCGACCACTCACCGTCTACCTTGGTTGGAGAGATTTTGAAATTGAGCCATAAACTGGAAAGGAGGGAGTAGTAACTTTTGTCTTGATTACTATTTATGGCCTTGTATAGATGCAAAATGTATTTTTTTATAGTGGCCTTGTATAAGTAAATGGAGGGAGTACTCCAAAGTACGTAGTAGGGACGAGGAGTAAACGGAGGGACTAGTAAAATTTTCTCCTTGTACTGCGAGCCACCGCGCGCGTGGGCGAGGGAGCAGGCGTAAGGCGTACTAGTAAGCAAGCTTCACCTCATCCTGCGAGCCACCACGCCCGTGGGCGGGGGAGACGGCGTACTAAGCAAGCTTCTCCTCGTTCTGCGAGTTGATGGGACACATCAAAAGTACTCCAGTGTATAGAGCCTTGCATCTAAGGTAGGCCCCACATGGTTTGCCTCTTTTTTTAATTTAACATAACGTGTCAAGTAGCAATTTGTTTGTTCACCCATGGTAGATGATCCTCCCTCCACCAAGTGGACAACCAGTACATGTGCCAAATTACCACGTGGGCTACCTTTTTCGTACAGAAATGAGCTCCACCGTGTACCCGCGCATGTGTGGTTGGGAAAGAGACGGGAGTACGTGCGCCGTGCGTGCACCCCTTCTCCTCGCGCACGTCCCCCACCTACGTGGGTGTGTGTGTGAGAGAGATACAAACCTAGACATAATGTGCCGTCCATCCCCATGCTTCCGCCCAGTCCGACCACCAGTCACCACCACGCCCCACTCCTCCTCACCTTATCTCTCATCTTTCTCCCTCCATTTTTATATACAAGGGGCCACTATCAAAATTACAATTTGCAGATATACAAGGCCACTAACACTAATCGATGCAATATTAATGGTGTTTGCCTCGTGGTACTAGCACAGGAGGACATTAATTATCCATTGCATGCATGCGGGAGTTTGTAAAAAATGCATCTTGATGTTCCATGCAATGCACGGGCATCTTGCTAGTCCATGAAAATAACACATTGCAAAATTCCACGGCTTGGGCGGCAACTGGCTCCGTCGGGCGAGGGGAGGGAGGTGGATCAGCGAGCTGCATAGCTCGTATCCGGCGGGCTACCCAGCCGACTTGGATGCGGAATAACTACTCTTTGTAAGCCATTGTAAGAGGGCCGGGCATGCCGCGAGTGGCGCCCTCGACTCTGACCTAGGACACCGCGTCGTTCTTCCACTGACATGTGGGCTCTTTGGGTGCATGGCATGCATGTCAGTGACCCAACGCAGGCAGCGCACAACAGAGGAACCTTTTGTGGGCCAGGGCGGTCAGAAGCGAGCATTTCATAAACCGATGATTGTTCATTGAGTGTGACATCATCTTTTTCATGTAGATAAGCCTACTATGTTGATAGCCCGTTCGATACGTTGTGATTCATAAAGACCGGTGCAAACACCAATGTTCTGCTTATCACAGATAAGATTGATTAATACCAGTAACAATCCATGACCTTAACAAAGGGTGCATGCACGTATAGGTTGAACGTGTGTCTTGCGTCGTGTGATGTGTGCATGCAGGCGTGCGAGTGTTGCATGCGTGCAAGGGTACGTTTCAGTGTTGCATGCATGGGTCCGTACATGCGTGTGTTCGTGAGTGCATGTGTATGTGTCAGTGTTGCACGCCAGCATGCGTGCGTGTGTACGTGTCAGTGTTGCACGCCTACATGCGTGCGTGTCTTGCGTGAGTGCATGTGTGCGTGCGGGGTGAGGCTACACGTTAGTCAACTGACTTTTTCATCTCTGGTCATTAGATTTTCCAACCGTTGGATACAAAATCAAGGGCCTGCAGTTTATCATCAAACTCCACCCCCCTGAGCCGCCAGCCACCACCGGCCGAACCGCCAGCCCCCGCCGCCCGCGGCCGGCCCGCCCTCCCCGAAACCACTCATTTATTACCATTTTTGTCCTTCATATACGCGCTGACGGGTGGGCCCTATGGTAATGTGCGTTGCTGAATGTGGACCATTTGACTAGCCAGTTGATCGTGTTATCAACAAATTACGGAGCTGTATGGTGAGCCAGTGACCGTATGATCACCCTAAAATGTACTCCTATTTTATTAACACAGTATAGACTCAAACTACCATTTCTTTCTTTCATATACAGGCTAACAGGTGGGCCCCACGGTTACGCGCCCCGATGGTGCAACACCAGTTGCGCCGCATGGAACGTTTGACTGGTCAATTGGTTGTGTCATGAACAAAATACGGAGTTGTACGGGTAAGCCAGTGACCGTATAATCATGATATGTATTTTTTTAACACGGTACAGATGCAAGGGCTCATATATACGCGCAAGCACTCACCGCTATAAGCGCACACATGCGAACCCTACCCCTATGATCACCTTCGAGAGAGTGGGCCAGCATATATGATCTTGAGATTTTACGAAGTCACCATAGGTGCCTCGTAGTCGAGTGGAACGTCTCCTCCCACTGAACGTACATCGCCGGAAAATACTAAAATTAACATAAGATAAATGCGAGCACCGGGACTTTAACATTGGTGGGATCGAGAAACCACTTTCCGCTAACCATCCAACCACATGTTGGTTAGCACGACAAAATGTATGTGGTGACCGTGATGAGCTTATTCCGAAGTCCAGTGACCATATCATGCTTTCGCTTCAAATACAATGACCGTAAGTGTCATCAACAAAATACGGAGCACGCATCAAATGCAAAGTCCGTCAGTTTCATCAACAAAATATGGAGACGTATCGTGAGCTAGATACCGTTGTACTATTGTATATGCTTATTTTCTTAGTGGCCGATTGCGTGTGTGGTGTGGTGGGCACATCATTTCTAGTTGTGGTGGGTCAACATGAAGACTCATCGGTCGGTTCCATCCTGCGCCACATATAGGTTGGACCGAGACATGTTATACGAAGATCCATGTGGAGGACTCGGCGTACAACACGAAGCTACCAGAGTCGCGGAGGACTCTATCCCCACTGGTGATAAGCCGACTATATATGATTTGTAACCCTAGGCCCTTAGTATGTTATACAAGCTTGGGGGCTAGTTCGTCGATAGTATACACACACGCACAATGCCTGGTATTCACATGTACTTTGTACACACCCCTATCACTAATATACAGTACCAGGAGTAGGCTCTTTCTTCAACTGCAATTGAATTCTAGCATGTGCATGTGTTTATTTCATATTATCTATCCATGGAGTGAGAGCGGTTTGAAATACAGGCAATGGATGCTTTTGCAATTCATATATAAACATTAATTAGTGCACTCCATGTTGTTAGTGTGAAACACTTTATACATTTGTCACTTGCATGGATACATTCCAAATTGCTAGCTACGAAATAGAATACATGTCGAATTCAACATAAAGGGGGTTTCGAAGATTCGAATTCATAGGAAGTGCATTCATCTATTTGAACCCGAGATAATGGCATTTTTAAATCAGATGTAAAAGGGGCATCAATCTTTGTTGTGAGTTTGAACATGCTATATATATTCATACGCATATCTAACTTTTTTTTGCAACCAAGGAGATTATATCTGGAACCATGCATGAACTGAGGTAAGTTGCATATTTTTTAATATATACTCGTGTACAATGTATATTCAAATGTACCCCCTCCATTCCAAAATAATCGTAGCTTTAGGATTTTCAAGAGTAAAGATTTGTGAAGTTTGACAAATCCTGAAAGTTCAATTCAAGAGAACCGAAAACATTAAATGCTTCTCCTCCCAAATATTGAGGGCTCCTTTGATTCAAAGGAATTGCATAGGATTTTTGGAGGATTTAAACCCTTAGGAATTTTTCCTATGATGCTCGTTTGATTCGTAGGATTGGCATCCTTAGGAATTTTTCCATATGATCCATTTGTACTACATTTTGGAGGAAAATTTCCATCCACTCAAACCTCTTTGTAGAATTCCTTTGTTTTTCCTATGCTATCAAACATTCTTTCAAATCCTGTAGGATACTATGGGACATGTCACCCTATTCCTGCATTTTTCCTATTCCTTCATTTTGACAATCCTGTGAATCAAAGAGGCCCTGAACGAAGCGCCAAATAGGCCTCTGTTCACCCGAAGCCGCACGAGACTAATGTTTTGGTGGTAGGAAATTACTGTCCTGACTCTGGCCCATGTAGCCTATCGGCCCGATGTCCAAAGGTCTAAAGCGGGGTAGGTTTTAACTTCACCAAGACGCCAGAGAAGCATTCATACGCCGTGGGCGCCTACCCATGCGCTCGGCCGAAATCTATCCCACCCACATTTGGGACACCTGACATGACTGTCCTACCACCAACCCGCAATATGTCCGAAATTTTAGATGGGGGGAAAGTTTGTAACTTTCCCCAAATTTCAAACAAGCGCGTCCCAAACATTAACATTGTTCCCCCTTAGTTCCCCGCCTCCCTCCCTTTCCCCATTCATACTCCGTGGGCGCGAAAATGCCCTCTCCACCAGCCTCGAAACCCCAGCCTCCTCCGTCCTCCACCCCTTAGCGGCCAATCCACTGCCGCCCTCCTCCATCACGCCGGAGCCGGTACCCCGACGTTGTCGTCCAACGCAACCGCAACCGCAACGCCCTCAAGGACTTAGCAGCTGAAGCCGAGGCAGAGCTGCCTCCATGACGCCGACGTGCGCCATACCAGAACCACTCCGACCACGCCGTCCTGCGCCTCACTGCTGCGGCTCCGCTGTCGCAACCGTCCACTGCACCGGAGTTGTTCCCGCTACGCCGTCGTTCGCTGCCTCGGATCTGCTTCCCCGCTGCCGATAGACGGCCACCGCACCACACTCAACAACTTGGCCATGGGTTCGTCCAAGGCTGCACCGTCCTCCACAACTTCTGGTTTCCGGCGAACAACAAGAAGATCGTCGGAAAAACAGAAGGAGGACACAGCACTGCCAGCAGAAAGAGGTACTCCTCTTCCCTTATTCGTGCAAATCTTACGTCTCCACTCACACCGTATTCATCCCACGAAAGAAACTAGTTGAGTGCTTCTTACTGCATCTTCTTCGTGATACTAAATGCACAAGGTTTCCTCCCTTTTACTATTTCACCTTTGCTAGAGGTCAGTAGCCCGCCTGGATTTCAATTCAGGGTCAATCGAACCGCAATTAAAAGAAGCAGCACCCGCTTAGGCGCGCGGAGCACCTAGTCCGCCTGTTCCCCGAGGAAGCGGCGCATCGGTGTCTATCATAGGGGTGTGGGACGCAGGAGCTGCTTACGCCCGATCTGGAGGTCGGGGGGCTTGAATGGATGGCCGGGGGGCAGTGCCAAGCATGGCAGTGCGGTGAGGTCGAGGGGAGGGCGCGGGCAGGGGAGGAATACTGGACCGGTGGTCGCTGGTGTTTCGAGGAAGATCGTCAACACTGACTCGCTGGAGGTAGATGAAGGTGATCTGCCTGTTCTTTGTACATCGGACGGTGCAGAAAAAATGGACTGACCTATTTTCTTTCAGTCGACTGTTATTTTCATAGAATCGTGTAGTAATTTAGTGTGCCATGCATGTTGTAGAGCTATCATATGTCTCCCGTCATTTATTTCTCACCGACCTGCTATCTGCTACCTTTACACTGTACTAATTGTGCACACACTTCACCCATACTCACAATATTGTTTTTTATGCATGGGTATTTCAGACTCTGACGCAGTGTTGATGAATGCAGAAAAGAAAAGACAGAAGTCGCTCTAGTGTAATTCGAAGATAAGCACTAAGCGTTCCAGCGCTCTAACGGGTGCAGTGTCAGCAGTTGGAGACAGTAAACTTAGCTCTGCAGTGATGATCTCAATTTCCACACACAATCACCCTAGGTGCTTGCTTTAACTTCGCGCTATCAAATGTGGTTGCATGTTGCATATGGTGTCTAGCTTGTATTGCTTCCAATTTGGTTAAATTGCATCTGCTTACTTTACACATTATACCTTTGATAATGACATGCCTTCCTGTTTTTGATACATACTACATATGTCTATTAACCATGTTCGTACATCAAATTAATGCTCTTTTGTATCCCTCGTCAATCACTTATGATGAGACAGTCACCCGGGTGGGTTTCTATGAGACGCCATACTCGTATAAAGAGTGCAGTGTCATCCTCCCACATGATTCTCAAGAAACAGCAAGGCTAAATGAAGATAGTCAACGTAGCTCTCTAGTTGATGACCGCAATTCCCCCACACCACCATCGCAAGTGCTTGCTCTTACTTGGCAGTGTGATATGTAGTGTTCGTCTTACATGAAAGTAGTGTTCATCAGTATCATGCATCAATGAGTTTTGAAGAGCAAATTTTATTCCTTTTTCTTGTGGGTTTGACTTGACAAGGCAAAATCAAGAAAGAGGAAGGAAAAGAGTAAGGAAGGCGATGATGGTAGTCCTCTGCAGCAACGTAAACGGAGCATCTATACCGATTCTCCTTGTACTGATAGTGCATTACAAGGTCCAAGTCTCCGCTCCCCTACTCCACCATCCAAGGTGCTTGCTCTAACTTGGCAGTGTGATATCTGGTTGCATGTTGCATATGGTGTCTAGCTCGTATTGCTCCTAATTAGTGTAAACTGCATCTGCTTAGCTTACACATGATACATGTGAATATGACACGCTTTCCTGTTTTTGGTACATACTATATCTTATGATAAGGCACTTTTCTTGTGTATCCCTCATCAATGCTCCTAATTTGTTAAATTGCATCTCCTTAGCTTACACATTATACATGTGAATATGACACGCCTTCCTATTTTTGGTACATACTACATCTGGCTATCACACCGTGTTCTTACATCAAACTACTGTTCTTGTGTATCCTGCGTCTATCGCTTATGATGAGACAGTCACGCGCGTGGGTTAATATGAGACGCAATACTCTTATAAAGAATGCAATTTCATCCTCTCCACATGATTCTCAAGAAACAGCAAGCCTAAATGAAGATATTGAAAGTAGCTCTGTACCTGAAGACCGCACTTCCCCTACACCACCATCACAGGTGCTTGCTCTAACTTCGCAGTGTGATATGTGGTTGCATGTTGCATACGGTGTCTAGCTTGTAATGCTTCTAATTAGGGTAAATTGCATCTGCTTAGTTTACACACTATACCTATGAATATGACATGCCTTCCTATTTTTGGTACACACTACATCTATGTGTTCACCTTGTTCTTACATGAAACTACCTCTCTTCTGTATCCTGCATCAATCACTTACGATGAGTCACCTTTATTCGTTGCATATTGCATATTATTTCTAGCCTGTTGCCATGTATTGCTTCTAATTTGGTCAAATACATTTTTAGGGCACCCTTTTAATTTGGCAGAGTGATGTTGGTTTCATCTTGCATATGGTTTCTAGCTTGCATCGATTCTAACAAGTTCAAGCACCTTGTGCTTAGTTTACACTTTATACATCATACATGTCAATATGTCACGCCGTCCTGTTTTTCATATATATTCCATCCTCCTATCATGTGGCTGCCTTACATGAAAGTAGTGTTCGTCAGTATCATGCATCAATGAGTTCTAAAGAGCAAATTTTATTCTTTTTTCTTGTGGGTTTGACTTGACAAGGCAAAATCAAGAAAGAGGAAGGAAAAGAGTAAGGAAGGCGATGATGGTGGTCCTCTGTAGCAACGTAAACGGAGCATCTGTACCGATTCTCCTTGTACTGATAGTGCATTACAAGGTCCAAGTCTCCGCTCCCCTACTCCACCATCCAAGGTGCTTGCTCTAACTTGGCAGTGTGATATCTGGTTGCATGTTGCATATGGTGTCTAGCTCGTATTGCTCCTAATTAGTGTAAACTGCATATGCTTAGCTTACACATGATACATGTGAATATGACACGCTTTCCTGTTTTTGGTACATACTATATCTTATGATAAGGCACTTTTCTTGTGTATCCCTAATCAATGCTCCTAATTTGTTAAATTGTATCTCCTTAGCTTACACATTATACATGTGAATATGACACGCCTTCCTGTTTTTGGTACATACTACATCTGGCTATCACACCATGTTCTTACATCAAACTACTATTCTTGTGTATCCTGCGTCTATCGCTTATGATGAGACAGTCACGCGCGTGGGTTAATATGAGACGCAATACTCTTATAAGGAATGCAATTTCATCCTCTCTACATGATTCTCAAGAAACAGCAAGCCTAAATGAAGATATTGAAAGTAGCTTTGTACCTGAAGACCGCACTTCCCCTACACCACCATCACAGGTGCTTGCTCTAACTTCGCAGTGTGATATGTGGTTGCATGTTGCATACGGTGTCTAGCTTGTAATGCTTCTAATTAGGGTAAATTGCATCTGCTTAGTTTACACACTATACCTATGAATATGACATGCCTTCCTATTTTTGGTACACACTACATCTATGTGTTCACCTTGTTCTTACATGAAACTACCTCTCTTCTGTATCCTGCATCAATCACTTACGATGAGTCACCTTTATTCGTTGCATATTGCATATTATTTCTAGCTTGTTGCCATGTATTGCTTCTAATTTGGTCAAATACATTTTTAGGGCACCCTTTTAATTTGGCAGAGTGATGTTGGTTTCATCTTGCATATGGTTTCTAGCTTGCATCGATTCTAACAAGTTCAAGCACCTTGTGCTTAGTTTACACTTTATACATCATACATGTCAATATGTCACGCCGTCCTGTTTTTCATATATATTCCATCCTCCTATCATGTGGCTGCCTTACATGAAAGTAGTGTTCGTCAGTATCATGCATCAATGAGTTCTAAAGAGCAAATTTTATTCTTTTTTCTTGTGGGTTTGACTTGACAAGGCAAAATCAAGAAAGAGGAAGGAAAAGAGTAAGGAAGGCGATGATGGTGGTCCTCTGTAGCAACGTAAACGGAGCATCTGTACCGATTCTCCTTGTACTGATAGTGCATTACAAGGTCCAAGTCTCCGCTCCCCTACTCCACCATCCAAGGTGCTTGCTCTAACTTGGCAGTGTGATATCTGGTTGCATGTTGCATATGGTGTCTAGCTCGTATTGCTCCTAATTAGTGTAAACTGCATATGCTTAGCTTACACATGATACATGTGAATATGACACGCTTTCCTGTTTTTGGTACATACTATATCTGTCTATCACACCATGTTCTTACATGAAACTACTCTTCTTGTGTATCCTGCATCAGTCACTTATGATGGGACAACTTTAAGTTGGCAGTGTGATATTGGTTTGCATCTTGAATATGATTTCTAGCATGTATTGCTTCTAGTTTGATGAACGCCACCTATGACGAGACAATTTTAACTTGGCAGAGTGATATTGACTGCACCTTCCATATGGTGTCTTGCAGTGTTTCTAATTTGTTGAAGTGCCTTCTTCTTAGTTACCACATCATAGGTCTGAATATGTCAAGCCATCCATTTTTTCGTACATATTCCATCCTCGTATCATGACGTTGCCTTTCATCAGAGTAGTGTTCGTCAGTATCATGCATGAATGCGTTCTGAAGAGCGAATGATATTCCTTTTTCTTGTCGGTATGACCTCACAATGCAAAATCAATAAAGTTGAAGGAAATTGGCAAGGCATTGGATGATGGTGGTCCTTCCGAGCAACTGAAACAGAGGTTCTCTATAGATTCTACTCCGCCATCCTCCCAACAAGATACGCAAGACAACGCAAGGCTAGACAGTCAACGTAGCTGTGTAGATGATGAGCACATCTCTCCTACTCCACCATCACAGGTGCTTGCTCTAACTTGGAACTGTTATACGTGGTTGCGTTTTCCATATGATGTCTAGTTTGTATTGCTTCTGATTATGTTGAATTGCATCTGCGTAGCTTACAACTTATACTTGCAACGATCACTTACCCATAAGACACATTTAACTTGGGACTGTGATGTAGGTTGCATCTTGCATTGTCTTCTAGCTTGTACTGCTTCTAATTTCTTGAAATGGCTCCTATGACGAGACACTTTTTACCTGATAGAGTGATATTGGTTGCATGTTCATATGGTGCCTAGCTTTCATTTCTTCTAATTTTGTTGAAATGCCTTCCGATTACTGTTTTTCATACATATTCCATCCTCCTATCGTACGTGTGAATATGAAAAGCTGTCTTTTTTTGTATATATTCCATCCTCCTATCCTGCGCTTGCCTTACATCAAAGTAGTGTTCGTCTGTATCATGCATCAACTAGTTATGCAGAGCTAATTTTATTCATCTTCTTGTGGTTTTGACTTCATAAGGCAATATCAGAAAATAGGAAGGAAAAGAGTAAGTTAGGGGATGTTGGTGGTCCTCCCCACCGATGCAAACAGAGACTCTCTAGATTTGCCACTGCTACTGCTAATGAAGTTGAAGTACCAAGTCTACATGATGAGTTCATCTCCCGTACTCCACCATCGCAGGTGCTTGCTCTAAGTTGATAGTGTGATAATTGGTTTCATGTTGCATATGTTGTCTAGCCTGTATTTCTTCTATTTTGATTAAATTGCACCTCCTGAGTTTATACGTTATACATGTGCATATGACATGGCTTTCTGTGTCTACAATACACTGCATCTATCTATCATACCATGTTCTTACATCAAAGTACTGTTGTTGTGTATCCTGCATCAGTCACTCATGATTGGACGCTTCTAACATGGCAGTTTGATAGTGGTTGCATCTTGCATTGATTTCTACGTTGTACTGCTTCTAATTTTTCGAATTGCCACTTATGACAAGACACTTTTAACTTGGTAGAGTAATATTGCTTGCATCTTTCATATGGTGTCTAGCTTGCATTACTTCTATTTTCTTGAAAATCCTTCTGCTTAGTTTGCACATCATAGCTGTGAATATGTCATGTCGTCCTGTTTTTCTTACATATTCCATCCTCATACGGTTGTCTTACATCAAAGTATTGCTTGTCTGTATCATGCATCAATGAGTTCTGAAGAGTGATTTTATTCTTTTGTGTTGTGGGTATAGATTGACATGGCAAAGTCAAAAAAAAAGCAAGGAAAATAATATAGTAGGGAGTGTTGTTACTCATCGGGTGAAACGGAAAAGGTTCTGCCGTCGAGATTCTGCTGGTACTTATAGTGTAGTAGAAGGTTCAAGTCCACCGGCTAAATCTACAAACACAGTATCACTTGCTCCACCAGCTGCAGCATCCGCTTCAACTGTACCAGCATCTCAACCAGTTACTAGTTCATTTGCTCCAGAACTGGCCAGTTCCCAAGCTGCCTTCACACCTAACACTACTTCCGAAGCACTGCTGACACAACAGGACTTGGCAAGATCAGATGAACCTCATGAGCATCAACACCAAGACGGTACCTGACCGAGTCAAGTTGCAGTTGCATGCTCCTTTATATGTACTCTCATAGTTTGATGTACACTAACACTTTCCATATTCGTTGTTGAACTAGCACAACGACGCAAGCGGAAATAGACATCAGGGATAATGCTTGACAGATTAACAAAATCTAAAGGAGGAAGAATGGAGATCCATTTTGAGGGAGGTTTAAAAAGGCCACGTGATGCTACAGAGTCAGCCGAGTTAGTATCAGAGGCAGCCGTTGCCGTTAGGTGTCATGCACGTATCCTCCCAACGTGGATCCAGTACAGGAATGAGAAAGACAATACCCAGTTTAACACCTTCCTTGACCATTTATCCGTAAGTAATGTTATTCATCGCAATTAGTAATATTGTCTTGCTCCGTCCCATACTTTCTAGCTTCCTCCTAATAAGACTTACATTCTTTTTTCAACAGATGAGGTTCAAGTTGGATCCGAAAGATGATGCAACTAGACAAGCATGCACTCATGTTTTTCAGTCTGCTCTGTGACAGTATCAGTACCACCTTAGAAAATCTCACTTTGAAGGCAAGGCTAACAATGAAATCGCCCAAACATCTCTAGTGGAATATATTACAGAAGAAGACTGGACAGCTCTCGTTAAACACTGGTCTGATCCAAAGTATCAGGTAGGCTATATGTATTTGATCAGACCACATATTGAGCTTGTATTTATGTATGTGCCTTACAAGTGTATCTTCTTCTAGGTTAACTGTTTGAAGAACAAAACCAACCGTTCTAAAGTGAAATTCCAACAGACCACAGGATCTCGTAGCTATATTGCACACTGCGAGGCTCTTGTAAATAGCTGCTACTTCCTTCTTCTTTTGTGCCATATTATCGTATCTATATTGACTTGTTCCAAATACAGAGGAAATCCCGTGCAGACCAAAAAGAACCTGAACTAAATGCAGTGCAAATCTTCAAGGATTGCCACACCAGCAAGATGAAGGGCATGAGCACACCAGTTCAAGCCGCTGTTGTAAGTCCTTACTCCTCCTGCCTTGAACTGATTGGTACTGTGATGTGTTCATTTAACTACTTGGTTTGCAGCCAATGTCAGTTACTCTGTTCACTTTTATTCATAGTTGTCTTAACGTATCATTTCACCTTACATGGTTTAAAAGAGATGAAGGATATTCTTTTGGTCTTGATATGTAATCTAGTTGTTATGTTCATGTGCGCACACAATGATAAAAGAGCCTGTTTATTTTATATCTATTTGCCCATGATATGAATGATGTCATACTATGTTCATCCTACTTTAAACCATGTCTCTTTATCCTTAGATGTCAAAGAATGTGAGGAAATAGACAATACAGTAGGCATGCTACATGGACATATGTTCTGAAAGTAATTTTATTATGTAGTTGGCACTACAATACATGCTAATGTATTGCAGTAGTTCACCAAAATAAGTTATGTATAAATGTTTAACCTACTTTGTTTGTTTTTGTCTCATTAGTAACTTATCTGGTACACTAATCTACAAGTTCAAACTTTCAGGAAGCTATGGAACAGATGATTGAACAGCCACAACCACCTGAAGGTGACGAGGCTAGTACAGGCACAATGTCACCTCTTGTTGTAGTGAGTCAGTATCTCTCCACTAACAGTGCAAAAAGCACCTTCCTGTGTAATTCTAGGTTGGTTGTCAAGGTAACCTCGTCCAAATCGCCTACTAAACAAAATCTTCCTGCTAGACAGAGTGATATATCTATGCTCCAGACACAAGTCCAATCCCTAGTGGACGTTGTTTCGGAAACAATAATAGTGGTTGAGAAATGTCGTCAAGATATGAATGGTTTTGAAACCAGACTATCAGATATTCGCTTCGTTGTTCAAGAGCAATGGCAGAAAAAAGGTGGAGATCGTGCTGCTCCATCAAATTCTACAGCCTGAAACATTAGCACTCGGGTCAAATGATCTGTGCTTCTATACATCTGATGGTGCTTTTATCTGGAAGGACTGTAAACTTTATGCCAACAGGCCTTTTGTTGTATGGTCAGAATTTATTTTGTTGTGATACAACATTCATGATGCTGCCTCGGGTTGCAGTAATTACGATGCTATTTTTGTATAGTGTAGGTTTATCTTAGTAATGTATTCCTCTTAAAGCTTCATAGGAGCCCAACATGCCAACATTCGTCGGGCCCATTCCAATTGGGCTAAAAACGATTATGGGCCAAAATTGGCATGTAGCCCACTAAAAATATGTGGGCCTAAATCAGCATAAGCTTTCATATTTTTCTGGTAGGCCCGTGCCCATAGTGGGCCTTTAACAGGCCTAAACATAATTTGGGCCCTCAGTAAAAATAGGTCGTTTACAGGTGTAAATATCTCGAGCCCATAAAATACATGGGCCTTTAATAGACCGAAAGTGAGATTGGGCCCTGATTGTGCCAAATAACCCACTGGACTTTAAAAGGCTGAAATTCGGGCGGGCCGTAAATGCGCTGACCTAATACACGGGCCTTTAACAGGATGGAACTTCGGTCGGGCTAGATTATCGTCATTTTTATATGGGTCGTTAATGGGCCCGATATGACGTTGGGCCACATATGGCCCATGGTTTACGTCCGGCATTAACAGGCCAAAAATGACAACAGGCCGAAAGTGGCCCAAAGCTATAGTGGGCCTCTAACAGGCTGAATCTCAGACATGGCCGAATATGACCCAAATCCTTCACGGTCGTTTATGGGCCGAAAGTTTTGATGGCCTGTAAATGGGCCCAAATGAAGCCGGACCTTTAACAGGCTGGAAATACACCGGGCCGTAATTCGGCCCAATTACTTAGCGGACTGTTAACGGGCCAGAAGTGACCATGGGCCGCGTTGATGACAACTTTAGGACAGGCCGTTGACGGGCCGATTTGACAGAGAATGTTGGGCCTTTAGCTGGGCCGGCCCATTATGGTCGGCAGAATCTAGTGGGCCTTTAGCTGGGCAGGCCCATTATGGTCTACAAAATCTTGTGGTCCTTTAGCTGGGCCGGCCCATTATGGTCTGCAAAATTGTGTGGGCCTTTAGCTGGGCCGGCCCATTATGGTCCACTAAATTTTGTGGGCCTTTAGCTGGGTCGGCCCATTATGGTCCGCTAAATCTTATGGGCCTTCGGTTGGGCCGGCCTGTTTACTCTTTGTGGGCCACTTTTGGGCCGGTCCACGTGTCAACATATCATAGGCCCATCTCGACCGTTGGAGGAGTGACACCTGTGCCAACGCGGAGCTGACGCGTGGATCCGTCAGCCAATGAGAATTTTACACGTGGAAAATCGGCATTGGCCGTGGCTGTTAACGGGTTATCGGATCCAAAATCTGACCCGATAGCTTAACGGTGTTCCGTTACGGTGGATGCCACGTGTCGGTCACCCTTGACGAAAGCACTTATGTGACGCGCGATTTATCGTCATGGAAGTGGACACTTCCGTGATGATAATTTTGGCAATGTCATGGAACACTTCTACGACCCCACAGGTATGACTATCTTAATTCTGTCATAAATTTGTCATGGATGTACATGCATGACAGAAAACGCGACCTACTATGACAAACACGTATCATCACGGAAGTGTATTTTTTTTGTAGTGTGGACTGCAGCTAAGCCCCCGAGTGAGAGGCTTGCTCACCACTCGGTAGGATTTTTCAAACTTAGGCGAAACGAATTCGCAGCTAAGCCTCCGAGTGAGAGGCTTGCTCACCACACGGTAGGATTTTTCAAACTTAGGCGAAACGGATTCGTAGCTAAGCCTCCGAGTGAGAGGCTTGCTCACCACTCGGTAGGATTTTTCAAACTTAGGCGAAACGGATTCGCAGCTAAGCCTCCGAGTGAGAGGCTTGCTCACCACTTGGTAGGATTTTTCAAACTTAGGCGAAACAGATTCACATCTAAGGCACCCACTGGGGGATTTAGAACATACAAAAAAGGAACAACAATCATTTAAGAAACTGTAAAACTGTGTCTTGATAATCAAACTAAAGGGTATTTCTTAGTACATCTCAACAGTCTGAATGATTAAATGTAAAAGGGGCGGAGCAGCTCCGCATTCCAAGCGCGTGGCTCGTCTTTCTTGTGCTCGACGTTGTATAAGTGGTATGCTCCGTTGTGGAGCACTCTGGTGATAATGAAGGGGCCTTCCCAAGTAGGACGAGCTTGTGTGGTTTCTGCTGTTCCACTCGAAGAACCAAGTCTCCTTCTTGAAATGCTCGACCCCTCACATTTCTGGCATGGAATCGACGCAGGTCTTGCTGATAAATGGTCGACCGGATCAGGGCCATCTCTCTTTCCTCTTCCAGGAGATCAACTGCATCTTGTCGAGCCTGTCCTGCTTCATCTTCTGAGAAAAGCTCGACTCTGGGTGCGTTATGAAGCAAGTCACTCGGAAGAACAGCTTCAGCTCCATAAACCAGGAAGAATGGAGTTCGGCCAGTCGACCGATTAGGAGTTGTCCTCAAGCCCCAAAGCACTGACGGAAGTTCATCGACCCAGGCACCTTCCGCGTGCTTGAGATCACGCATCAGTCGGGGTTTCAGTCCTTTGAGAATCAATCCATTTACTCTTTTAGCTTGTCCATTCGACTGGGGATGGGCAACTGAAGCGTAGTCGACCCGAGTGCCTTGGGAAGCGCAGAAGGCTCTAAACTCATCAGAATCGAAGTTTGACCCATTGTTAGTGATGATGCAATGCAGAACACCATATCTGAATGTTAACTCTCTGATGAAACTGACCGCAGTACTGGCTTCAAGACTTTTGATGGGTTTGGCTTCAATCCATTTGGTGAACTTGTCGACTGCCACGAGTACATGAGTGAAGCCACTCCTACCCGTTCTCAGAGGTCCCACCATGTCCAAACCCCAAACGGCGAAGGGCCAGACGAGTGGAATAGTCTTCAGGGCTGACGCAGGCTTGTGAGACATGTTGGAGTAAAACTGGCAACCTTCACATTTGTCAACTATTTCTTGTGCCATCTCATTTGCCCGTGGCCAATAAAATCCTGCTCGGTATGCTTTGGCCACAATGGTCCGAGAGGACGCATGGTGACCACAGGTCCTTGAGTGGATGTCGTTGAGGATCAGTCGACCTTCCTCTGGTGTTATGCATTTCTGGCTGACTCCAATTACACTTTCTCTGAACAACTGCCCTCTTATCATGGTAAAAGCTTTGGATCAGCGAACGATCTGTCGGGCTTCTTCTTCGTCCTCTGGGAGTTCGTTCCTAAGGATGTACGTGATGTACGGCACTGTCAAGTTGGGAGTGATGACCAAAACCTCCATGATCAAGTCGACTAGGCCGGGACTTCGACTTCAGTCGGATCAGCGGCACTCTTTGGTTGCGGGGGCTCTTCAGTGAAAGGATCTTCCTGGACTGAAGGTGTATGAATATGTTCCAAAAACACATTACTGGGAATGGCTTCCCTCTTGGAACCTATCTTTGCCAAATCATCCGCTGCTTGATTTTCCAGTCGGGGTATGTGATGGAGTTCTAAACCCTCAAACTTCTTCTCTAACTTTCTCACTGCATTGCAGTAGCCAGTCATAGTCGGGCTTCTGACGTCCCACTCTTTCATCACTTGATTCACCACCAAATCCGAGTCGCCATAGACCATGAGGCGACGGACGCCGAGTGAAATGGCCATACGCAACCTATACAAAAGTGCCTCATATTCAGCTTCGTTGTTGGAGGAATTGAAATGAATTTGGAGAACATAGTGGAGCTTGTCACCTCGGGGGGATACCAATACTACCCCAGCGCCAGAACCATTCGGCATCTTAGATCCATCAAAGAACATGGTCCAATGGTCCGAGTGAATCTGAGTCGGCAGTTGCTGTTCGATCCACTCGGCGAGGAAATCCGCTATTGCCTGGGACTTGATAGCTTTCTTTGCCTCAAACTTGATATCCAATGGAAGGAGTTCAATCGCCCATTTTGCCACTCGACCAGTTGCATCTCTGTTGTTCAGAATTTCTAACAATGGTGCAACCCCGACAACTGTAATGGAGTGATCAGAGAAATAATGTGCAACCTTCTTCGTGGTCATGTAAATCCCATAAACAAGCTTCTGATAATGTGGATATCTTTGCTTGGATGGAGTAAAAACTTCAAAAACATAATATACTGGGCGCTAAACTTTATAGGTTTTTCCTTCTTCTTCCCACTCGACCGTGAGTACTGTACTGACAACTTGTCCAGTGGCTGCAATGTAAAGCAGTAAAGGCTCTTTGCTAATTGGGGCAGCGAGCACCGGCTGGGTGGAAAGAAGGGCTTTGAGATCTGCAAATGCTGCATCAGCTTCAGGCGTCCACTCGAACTTGTCAGATTTCTTCATCAGTTGGTAAAGAGGCAATGCCTTTTCACCGAGGCGGGAAATGAATCGACTCAAGGAGGCCAAATAACCAGTAAGCTTCTGGACGTCATGCACGCGCACAGGGCGCTTCATCTGGAGTATGGCACCAACTTTCTCTAGGTTCGCGTTGATCCCTCGTTCGGAAATGAGGAGCCGAGAAACTTTCCGCCAGGGACTCCGAAAGTGCACTTTGATGGGTTAAGCTTGATATCATATCTTCTCAGGTTGGCAAAGGTTTCAGCAAGGTTAGTCAGCAAGTCGGAACCTTTATGCTACTTGACCACAATGTCATCCTTGTATGCTTCCACATTCTGACTGATTTGAGTGAGAAGACACTTTTGAATCATCCTCGTGAATGTGGCCCCAGCGTTCTTGAGACCGAATGGCATGGTGACATAACAAAAACACCTGAATTGAGTGATGAAAGCTGTTTTTATCTCATCGGGACCATACAGACGGATTTGATGATACCCAAAATAGGCTTCTAGAAAAGACAAACGCTCACACCCCGCAGTCGAGTCGACAATCTGATCGATGCGGGGGAGAGGCAAATGATCTTTCGGGCAGGCCCGATTGATATGCTTGAAGTCAATGCACATGCGAAGTGAATCGTCCTTCTTGGGGACCATGAAAACATTGGCAAGCCACTCGGACTGGTAAATCTCGCGGATGAACTCAGCCGCCAAGAGCCGAGCCACTTCCTCACCAATTGCTTTTCTCTTATGTATGGAGGACCGTCGAAGATGTTCCTTGATTGGTTTTACTTTCGGGCCGACTCGCAAACGATGCTCAGCCAGTCCCCTGGGAACACCTGGCATGTCAGAAGGCTTCCATGCAAAGATGTCCCAGTTCTCACGGAGGAACTGGATGAGCGCTTCTTCCTATTTGTTGTCGAGTGATGTTGAGATATGAGTAGGAGCAGCATTAGGATCGGTCGGGTGGATATGAATCGGCTTGGTTTCACCAGACGACTGAAATGAAGAATCTGTGGCAGGCTTCTTGGCGCGCAGCAAATCACTCGAATCTGCATTTTTCTGGTATTCTTGCATTTCGACTGCTGCCATTTGTGCATCGGCGATTTTAGAGCCCTTCTGGAAGCACTCTTCTACCTTCTGCCGATTTCCAGTGATAGTGATCACTCCTCTAGGACCAAGCATTTTCATTTTGAGGTACACGTAACACGGTGGAGCCATGAAACGTGCATAGGTAGACCTACCCAGAATGGCATGATAAGCACTCTTGAAATCCACTACTTCGAATGTCAACTTTTCTTTGCGGTAATTCTTGGAATCACCGAAAACCACATCAAGGGCGATCTGGCCGAGTGATTAAGCCTTCTTGCCGGGTATAACGCCATGGAAACTCATATTACTTTCGCTGAGCTTTGACATCGGAATCCCCATTCCCTTCAAGGTTTCAGTATAAAGGATATTCAGGCCGCTACCACCATCCATCAGCACTTTAGTCAGTTGAGTGCCTTCAACAACTGGGTCAACCACCAACACTTGCCTCCCATGGGTGGCTATACGTGTTGGATGGTCAGACTGGTCGAATGTGATGGCAGTCTAGGACCACTTAAAATAACTTGGTGTTGCCGGAGCAACCATGTTCACTTCTCTGTTGATAACTTTCAATCGACTTTTGCTCTCAACATCAGCAAAAATCATCAGAGTGGAGTTGACGTTGGGAAACCGTCATCATCCTCTTCCTTGTCCTCATCCTTGGCCGACTCCTTTTCCTTCTCCTTGGTTTGTTTCTCTCGCAATTGCTGGATCAGGAGTCGACACTGCCGAGTGGTGTGCTTGCGATAAATCAGATTACCCTCTTCATCTTTCTTGGTGTGAATGTGACATGGCAAATCCAACACATCATTTATGTCTTGATCTTTCACTTTCTTGGGATTCCAGGGCCCTTTGGGATTCCCCTTGAACTTTCCTTGAGCCACAACTAGAGCCTCACCAGGAGCAACTGGCTCGGCCTTACGCTTCTGTTTCCGATTGGAAGTACCTCCACCGGTGTCCTGGGTGATTGTTTTGTGCTTTCCACTCTGGAGTTGGTCTTCCTCTTCGCCGTTAGCGTATTTGGTGGCAATATCCATCATCCGAGTCAAGGACATATCTCTCGTCCAACCGAATTTCAGATTCAATTCCTGATACTTAATGCCTTCCTTGAAGGCACTAACTGCTTGGTTATCTAACACATTCTCCACTGTATGGTGTAACGTGATCCATCTCTGGATATAGTCTCTCAGGGTTTCATTCGGTTTTTGTAATTCAGTCAACCCCGCTGGTCGCTTGCAAGTACCTTCAAAAGTCCTAACAAACACTCGGGCGAGTTCCTCCCAACTGAATATACTGCCGGGTGCCAACTGGTTCAGCCATGCCCTGGCCGAGCCTTCCAACATCAGAGGAAGGTGTTTCATGGTGACTTCATCATTGCTACCACCAATTTGTACAGCCACTAGGTAGTCTCCGAGCCATGTGTCAGGCTTAGACTCACCCGTAAATTTGCTGACTCCAGTCGCCAACCTGAAATTGGGAGGAATCATTGCAGCCCTGATGGCTCCGCTGAAACACTTGGGGCCTGAAACGTGCACTCTGCTGCCAGTCGGATAATCTCTGTCATGGCCTTCTCTGCGTGCTATGTTCCTATCAACCAGACCTTGAATGGGAATAGATCTCGCATCGAAGCTTGGCTCCCTTGGGTCGACTGGTAATCTTCGCTCGCCGCTGTGAGGGCGTCTGTCATCATGCCGCCGAGGCACATATGACCCACTCCTCGGAGGAGGCGTGGGCACTTGATGTCGGTCGTCGTCGCCGAGGCGGTGATCATATTGCTCATGGTTTCTGTACTGATCTTGTCTGTGCCCACGTCCCTCACGCTGTGGGGGTGATCTTGGGCTGTGGGCCGACTGTACTGTATCTGTCACCACAGACCTGCTATGAATCCTATTTCGTGATAGTGACACTGCTGTGTTCTGCTCCCCAGCTGCTCGGAGCAAGGCCCGGATCTGCATCAAACCCCTGCCTGCCTCCGACTGGGAAGGCTGGATTGACTCTGCTATTCGGGTTGTGGCTGTGAGATTTTGAATCGAAGTGCGGTATACCCGAGTTTGAGGCGGAATAAGCTACCGTCGACTGGATTCAGGGATCCGCTGCCGAGCACGCTCATCGAGTGCATGCTGCAGGTTCTCTAGTCGAGTGCGCTCAGCCAAGTTGGCCAGGCGTGCTTCCTCCAAGGCCCGGGTCTCGGGGGTTTCTCCAACAATAGGAGTGTGAAGTGCATCCATGTTGCGGCAGTGAAGCTCTTCCCTCCGCTACGAAAAAGGGGCTCAGGGCGGTACTCCTCGTGAACGCGCGACGGATCACCGCCGCCATCACCGCCGTAGTTGCGGGGGAAGCTAGGAGGACTGGGTGGTCCGTCGACCATCAAGACTTCTGTCGTGGGATCGCAGATGTCGCACTTGGATGTGGTCTCGACGGAGCCAGTCAACAGGTCGAATAGGCCGTAGAGAGTTTTGTCAGGCTCGATTACCGCGACCTGTGAGGTGGCCGACTGGCGGGCCACCGCGTGTCTCACCCACTGCTGGAGCCGCGACCGACCGGAACGCTTGTGCCGGCGAGCGGCGGGGGATGAGGACACCATAGGAACTGACCGATACTGGATCGATGGTTGCCGAAGAAGGACGCCGCGGACACACGCGTGAAAGTGCGTCGCCTTGCGGACGGGGAGCGCATCGACGTCGAGTGGAGCTTCCTGGAGCCAGGAGGAATCATCAGCGATGAACGCGAGCGCGCCGAGACGGATCTCGTGGCCCTCAACCAGTCCACCGGCGGAAACCATGATGATGAGAATCGAAAAAATCGCAACTCCACCAAAAAGTCGCTAAGACACCTGCCCCACGGTGGGCGCCAACTATCATGGATCTAAGACTGACAGTGGAATGGGGGGTAGGTATGAGGAGGCAAGATCCTAGCTATGGCGAAGTTGTACACACGAGTTTTTCGAGTTCACGCCCTTCACGGACGAAGTAACAGCCCTACATCTCAGTGCCCAGAGGCGGTAGACTAGATTAGTATGCGTGTGTTTACAGGGGGTGCGAACCCTTGTGCTAGTGGAGGGGGCTGGCTTATATAGAGTGCGCCAGGACCCCAGCCAGCCCATGTTACAAGGGGTTTAAGGTACATCAAGAGAGGGGCGTTACTGGTAACGCTAGCAATTAAGTGACATAAATGCCTATTAAATCTATGAAGTAAACGTCCGACCGTTGTCGTGCAGAGTGACTTTAGGTCTTCTGTCTGTCGATTGATAATTGTTGTGGTCGAGTGACTTTGAATCTTCCGAGTGGAATGCCTTGTAGTTGAGTGGATAATGCTAACCCTTGAATGCTTCTGGTTTTAAGATGGTGTCCTAGGGGAGGGTGTCCAGGTTAGGCCTATGACCCTACCCTAGGTACATAGCTTCATCAGTGCCATTGCATAATAGCATGCCAAGTTTCATGAATTTCACACGAGTTTTGGATTTACTAGAATTTAAAAACAAAGTATCTCAACATTTTGCCGGCAATCAATGGTGCCCTGTTGTGTGAAATTCATTCCCATTTCTTGCATGGGACCTAAGCATGCACCCAAGGACAAAGATTTGATTTTTCAACCAATTTATATGCACGGGAGCATGTGCATGTAGTTCAAATTTGAATTGTGCACATAAATGCATTGAAAACTCAATTAATGCATAAAAATGTCCAAATGAACCCCAAAAATTGACACAACACTCCTGTTGTTATATGTAGACACGAGAATTTTTTGAAATCAATAAGAGGCAACGGATATTGTTTCATCCCCAAATGTGGGACGTTCCCTACCGAAACCATCATGCTTGTTGTGAGAAGCTCTGGTTTGTGAGAAGCATCCAAATGTGCCCCAAATGGGACAAAAAATTTATCACGGCATGTTGATGCCGCTCCATGATAGCATGCCAAGTTTCATGAATTTTAGACGAGTTTTGGATTTACTAGAATTTAAAAACTAGGTATCTCAATGTTTGCGGCCGAGTGACGGTGGTAGGGTGTTTGACATTCATTCCCGTTTCTTGCATGGGACCTAAGCATGCAACCAAGGACACAAATTTGAATTTTCAACCAATTTATATGCATTAGAGCATGTGCATGTACTTCAAATTTGAATTATGCACATCAATGCATTAAAAACTCAATTAATGCATAAAAATGTCCAAATGAACCCCAAAAAATCCCAAAAATTGACACAACACGAGAATTTTTTTGAAAGCTATAAGAGGCAATGGATATCGTTTCGTCCCCAAAGGTGGGACGTTCCCTATCGAAACCTTCAGGCTTGTTGTGAGAAGCTCTGGTTTGTCAGAAGCATATCCCCAAACCTGCCCCGAATGGGACACAAATTTTACCATGGCATGTTGATGCCGCTTCATGATAGCATGCCAAGTTTCATGAATTTCAGACGAGTTTTGAATTTACTAGAATTTAAATACCAGGTATCTCAACGTTTGTGGCCGAGTGACGGTGGCAGGGTGTTTGACATTCATTTCCATTTCTTGCATGGGACCTAAGCATGCAACCGAGGACACATATTTGAATTTTCAACCAATTTATATGCATTAGAGCATGTGCCTGTAGTTCACATTTGAATTATGCACATGATTGCATAGAAAACTCAGTTAATGTATAAAAATGTCCAAACGAACCCCGAAAAATCCCAAAAATTGACACAACACTCCTGTTGTTCTATGTTGACACTAGGAAAAAATTGAAATCGAGAAGAGGCAGTGGATATCATTTCATCCAGAAAGGTGAAACGTTCCCTACAGAAACCATCAGGCTTGTTGTGAGAAGCTCTGGTTTGTGAGAAGCATATCCCCAAACCTACCCCAAATGGGACAAAAAATTTACAACGACATGTTGATGCCGCTCCATGACAACATGCCAAGTTTCATGAATTTCAGACGAGCTTTGGATTTACTAGAATTTAAAACCAGGTATCTCAATATTTGCGGCCGAGTGACGGTGGCAGGGTGTTTGACATTCATTCCCATTTCTTGCATGGGACCTAAGCATGCAACCAAGGACACAGATTTGAATTTTCAACTAATTTATATGCATTAGAGCATGTGCATGTAGTTCAAATTTGAATTATGAACATGAATGCATAGAAAACTCAGTTAACGTATAAAAATGTCCAAGCCAACCCCGGAAAATCCCAAAAATTGACCCAACACACATGTTGTTCTATGTTGACACTAGGAAAAAATTTGAAATCAACAAGAGGCAATGGATATCGTTTCGTCCAGAAATGTGAAACATTCCCTACCGAAACCATCACACTTGTTGTGAGAAGCTCTGGTTTATGAGAAGCTTATACCCAAACCTGCCCCAAATGGGACAAAAATTTTACCATGGCATGTTGATGCTGCTCCATGATAGCATGCCAAGTTTCATGAATTTCGGACGACTTTTGGATTTACTAGAATTACAAAAGCAAGTACGTCAACATTTGCCGGAGAGCCACGGTGCCGTGGTGTTTGAAATTCATCCCCAGTTCTTGCATGGGACATAAGCATAACCCCATGGACACATAAATGATTTTACAACCCATGTTGGTGCACCAGAGCATGTGCATGTAGTTTAATTTTGAATTGTGCACCTGAAATGGCTAGAAAACCAATTTAATGTATAAAATGTCCAAACTAACCCTAAATAATTCCAATTCTTTTACGACACACATATAGTTGCATGTTCACTGCAGATAAAAGGTCAAGCAATTCAAACACCGTCCACTGCCGCTGTGACCCCATTATGTAATTCAAATCAAGAAGAAAACTCAAGTAGATCCCACACAGTTTATTATGACCAACCATGTGAGATGCAGCACAAAATATCTTGGAGCACCGTCGGATTATAGTCGCATACGGCTTACGCGAGAAGGTGCGACGGCTACAGTCCACAACCCGCTCTGAATAAGGGACCGTGTCTGATGACACTCTGCGCACCAGTTTTTCTGCTGAAGCAATTCCAAATTTTCGGCTTCCACGGAAATATCTACCTCCCCTCCCCCTCCCCCTTACCAAAAGCCACATTTCCCCTGTTTCCGCCTTCTTTTCCAAGTTGAAACCTTCAGTCCTTGCTTGCAGCACCGCCTCCTCGCGGGCGACCCTCCTTCACGCTGCTCGGCCTTGTCTATCCAGGCAGGTAATCCACACCCGACCCCCATTCTCCTCCTCCTTCCACATCCCACATGCCCCAATCGTCGGTGCAAACACGACACCTTCCCCCCAAATCATCGACCCCCTCCACAAAATAAGCGCCTCCCTAAGCCACGATGCATGTAGTATAGCCAGGATCTCAAGGAGCATTTGGCAACGGAGAAGCAAATTGCGGCCTCATGCGCAGATGAGGTCACGATGGCTGCCATTCGTGCCAACCCCCAGACCTTGGAAGAGCACCTCGCCGTCGAGGCCACCGTCGACGCCTCACACGCCGACTTCGCGACGCGGTTGGCTGCTTTAAACGATAGTACATGGCATTTTCTCGAGGCCATCGTCGGTGCCTTCGACGAAGACTATGAGGTGTTTTCTTAGCGTGCACGTGCTTACCTCATCTTGAGAGCCAACAGGTTGGTGCCCAGAGCGGCTCAGGCAACTCACCATTACGACGAGGGCACCCACGATGAGGAGGCATTGCCCTCTTCCATGTCCAAGGAGCCAATCGTCATCAATATCTCCGATAATGAGGAGTAGCTTTTCTTATTAGCTCACTATAAGGACCCATGTTCAATTTGCTAGCTACTGCCTTTCCTTAACAAATTCTAGTGAATTTTGCTATCTACTTTTACCATGCAATGTTCTGCTCTAGTGTATATGTCCTATATGTCATGCAATGTGGTGTTTAGTTAACTATTTGGTTCAATTCTGCAAATGTGATGTTCAATTCTCCAGGGTGCAATTTTCCAAGTTGTCAAGCATGTTTGGTTTGGTTAACTATCTGATCTTCTTTAGGAGTATGTTATATTGTGCAATGTGGTGCTCAGTTAACGTTTGGTTCATTTGTTGTTGTGTTTAGTTAACTGTTTGGTTCAATTCTGCAATGCGATGTTCAATTTTTGTGGGTGCATTCTGTTATTGTATACCATGTGAGAAAAGAATCGAATTTGGTTGTACTAAATACATGAGAAACAAATACAATTGCTATATTTCCAAGTTGTTAAGCATGCTTGGTTTGGTTAACTATCTGATCTTCTATTAGGAGTATGTTATATTGTGCAATGTGGTGCTCAGTTAACGTTTGGTTCATTTGTTGTGGTGTTTAGTTAACTGCTTGGTTCAATTCTGCAATGCGATGTTCAGTTGTTGTGGCTGCATTCTATTATTGTATACCATGTGAGAAATAAATCGAATTTGGTTGTACTGAATACATGAGAAACAAATACAATTGCTATATTTCAAATTTGTTAAGCATGCTTGTTTTGGTTAACTGTCTGATCTTCTATTAGGAGTATGTTATATTGTGCAATGTGGTGCTCAGTTAACATTTGGTTCATTTGTTGTGGTGTTTAGTTGACTGCTTGGTTCAATTCTGCAATGTGATGTTCAATTGTTGTGGCTGCATTCTGTTATTGTATACCATGTGAAGAATAAATCAAATTTGGTTGCATTTAATACATGAGAAACATGTACAAGTGCTATGTTTCCTAGTTCTTAATCATGCTTGGTTTGGATAAATGGGTTTTCCATGTGGCTTGAATTAATCTGATGAATATGCAATGTGCTTATGTTTCATCAACATATTTTACTGATAGCATGCGAACCCTTGCTTAACTTGAGGACTAACTACCTTATATGTGTTCCAGGGAAACAATGGGAAGCACTGAGGTTTACAAGATGGTACTAACTATTATACCTTGCCTTTTTTATTCCTTTGCCCCATTTCCAATATAGAGAAGATATTTATGCACATCCTTGTTTTCAGGCCTTTCCAAAGTAGTTCACTGATGATTACCTCTCAAACCACCTCTATGGTCAGGAGGCAAGGAAAGTTTTCATACAACACCCATGGTTCAATATTGAAGTGTTCCTGAAGCGGACGAAGGATGGACGGTCAATCATCCATAGGCATTGGCCTAAAGTTGGAAGGACCGATTATTGGAATTCCATTCCCCTGATTCTACTCTCCCGAGCACCATGTTGATGTCTCTCCTTTCCCCTCCTTCCCCTCCCTCTCTCGCCCCTCCCCTCCCCACTTCTTGTCCCTCCGCCTTTGATCCGTGCTCCTCCGTCGCCGCCCTAATCTCTATTCAGCTCCTCGCTCCCGT
>NC_041392.1:443989074-444017326 GCF_002162155.2 Triticum dicoccoides
GCTTGTCCTCGCCGGCTTGCCCTATGCTGGCCCCTTCCCCCTCAGGCGTGTCACGCCCCCGCAAGTTTGCCCCTGGGGGTCGGGGCCGGCCGGTGTCGTCGCCGCCTTCTGATGCTGGCTGGGTCCAGATCTCTCGTCTTCTGCGCAAATCTGGTAAGTTCTCCCACCTGTCACCCGGATCTAGGATCTTGGGGACCGCTCCTAGTGTGGTTTGTCCTTCCTCCCCGCCCTCCCCCTCTGGTTCGGCCTCCTCGTCGCCGGCGGCTTCATCGTCGGGGCTCGTCGTGCCGCAGGCACCGCTTACCCTCGATCTGGTCTCCCCCCTATTGTCCAGTGGGCTGGGGCGTCGGCTGGGCCGGTTGGGCCTCCTGTTCCTGCTCTGGCCTGCCAGCCCACTCCCCCCTCTCTGTCGTCAGTTGACGATTTCCCCCCTCTCTTGTCTGTGGGCCCGGTGCGGCTCTCCCATGCTTCTGGGCTACCCCCTCCTCCCCCGGCCCGTGTGGCCTATCTGGCCCAGGTGGGCACAGATCGGTCTGGGTATTTATGGATCCCCTGTGGCTCCGCTCCCCCCTGCTAGGGTTTCTGGCTTCCACCATGGATTTGCGTTGTTACCACCTTCCCATTCGTCGTCTGGTTAGATCCACTCCTCCCACTCCCCTTCTCCCCTCCTTTGCCGCGGTGCTCTCCATGGATAAGTCGCGGGGCTCGTCTTGCGATGCGGTCTCGGGTAGCAAGCGTCAGCGGGAGGACTCGCCGGGCTCGGGCGTGGATCTGGATCTCGAGGCTTCTCTTCGTTCCAAGCTAGAGGCGGAGCAGGCGGCTCGTGAGCAGGTAGCTCGCGACCGTGCTGCGTGGGCCGCTGGTCCGGAGTGGCTCTAGAGCTCGGAGCGGGAGCGTGCTCTTGGATCTGGTCCGCGAGGATCTGGATCTGGGGCTTCTCTGCCTCCGGCGTTCAATACTTGGGAAGCGGCAGCGGCAGCTGGTGGTGGGGTCCCCTCCTCCTCGGGCTCCATCCTTGGCATGGGGCGTGGCGCTCCTGCCCCGGCGCGGAACCCCCCCCCCCCGCCTGGTGGGGGCTGGCGCTAGTTCTTGCAGTCCGCCGCGTTTGTTTGTTGGTCCGGTCCGACGGGCTGCCGGCCCTCCCCCTGGCGCTTCCTCGTCGGGGATGGGGGACGGGATCCCGCCTCCCCCTCCTCCTCCCCCCTCCCTGCCGCAGCATCGCCCCAACTCCTCCGCCCCAAGTAACCCTTCTGCGCTCACCTACTTCGCTTGTCATAGGCCTGGGCATTTACAATCTAGATGCACCAACCCCCTATTCTGCCTGATTTGTCGCTCCGACGGGCACCTCACAGTCAATTGTATGAATTGCCAGAAGCCTCCTTCCTTCCTCCAGTTCAGTCTAGGTCTTCCTGGATGCACCTTCTTTGATATGGATAGCGATCTGCCTATCCTGGAGGCGGCCCCTTCACTCACAAATGTTGTCATAGTCTCGGTCAAAGACCAAAAGATTTCGTCCCAAACTCTGCAAGGGCTCCGAATCTAGGATGTTGAGGGTTGGGATTGGCAGGTTAATCAGCTGTCTGACTATTAATTCTCTGTTGTGTTCTCTTCCAAGGACTGCCTTCATATGATTGCCTCTTGCACTAGCTTCACCCTCCCTCTCAATCAACTGGTGGTTTCTGTGAAGCCTGCTACTTGTAATGGAAAAGCGGTTGGTCCTCTCTCAGGTCTGGGTGCTGGTGGATGATGTGCCAGCAGGGCTTCGTTCTTCTTCCTTCCTAATGGCGTTTGGCATCTTAATTCGGAAGCCTGTGGAGGTGGATTCAGAGTCGCTAGAAAGGGTTGGCCCAGCTCGTATCAATATATGGTGTGTTGACCCGATATGTGTTCATGGCTCTATTGACGTTTTTCCTTTGCCCAACGGTGTCAGGCTTCGTGTGCGGGTCGAAGGGGCGGATGCCTTCCACCCTCCTCCTCCTCCTCCACCCCGTCCAACCCATCGGACAAGCACCATAAGGAGGGGGACGGCTCCTTGGGTGGTCAAAACCCTAGTGATGGTTCTAACTTGCGGTTCACTCAATCTGAATGGGATGGGTTGGCTGATTCGGAGCGGGAGTTGTTCCAATCTCAGGCTCCTGTTGACTTGGCCCCACGCGAGTCGGTGGCGGTTCCTCCTACTGATTCCCTGAAGCCAGCTGATAATGATGTGTTGCTTAAGAAACAGCCTATTTCGGCCACCCCCATCTCTGGGGCCTGCTCCAACCTTCCGGGCCGTCCTATCTCCCCCACCCATTCCGGAATTGAGGACCTGCCCATCTCCCCTGCCCGTGATGATGTGAGGTCGTAGTCTAAGAGGAAGAAGAAATCGTTAGTCCGCAAGTTCTCGGCAAAGAGCAGGGCCTCCTCGGGCTCTAAGCAATCTATGACTGGTGTCTGCCGCCGCCTTGACAAGGACCTGGGATCGATGTCGCGCTCGGGCCCCGTTCTTGCTTCTCCCATGGCCCGGTCTCCTTCGATTCGTTCGCCCACTTCCATGGCTCACAAGGGCAGGCGGGTCAGTGATGCGGGCGGATCTATCTTGGAGCGGGCGGAGCGGCGGGCTGCTGCTAAGGATCTGCCCCCTTTAGGTAATCATCTTGGTCCTCTCCCCCCTCTTCCCCGATTCGGCTTGTTCTCCCGTCTCTTTCTGATGATCACTTGTTAAATATTATGTCTGATGTGGGTGTGTCGGTAGATCCCGAGGTAGGCTCCCCCTTTCTCTCCTCTCTACTATCCGGGCTAACGAGTTGGCTTAGGTGGCCATTGCTAAAGCAAAAGAGGCAGTTGCCTCTTCGACTACAGCTTCGGAAGGTGTCCGGGCTCAGGTCGATGGTGTGGAGGTTGGTAGTGGCCAACCCCATCCTTCTTCTTCCAGAAGGGGCCCTGTTAAAAGATCTAAACCCTGCGTGGCTCCTAACAGGTCCAGTCTCCGTATTAAAAACTTTTCTTATAAATGAAAGCCTTATTTTGGAACATTAGAGGTTTCGGTGCTAGGGGGCGCCGCGACCAAATTAAAGACTTGATTCGTGGTAACAACATTGACTTGGTTGGGATGGTTGAAACCTTTAAAGAGTCCTTCTCCCCTAATGAACTTTCTGCCATCGTGAGCATGGATAGATTTGATTGGCATGTGCTACCTGCTTCCGGTCATTCAGGAGGGATCCTGATTGGCTCAAAATAAGATATGTTCGATTTTGTGGCCTTTGGTCATGGTGTTTTCTAGGAAAGCACGGTAGTCTGTCACAAAGCCCTCAATATTTTATGGGAAATCATCATAGTTTATGGCCCGGCTGACCATTCGCTTTCCTCCTTATTCTTGGATGAGCTCTCTGCTAAGATTGAGGCATGTAATTCACCGATAATTATCGATGGGGATTTGAACCTCCTTCGCTCTCCTGCTGACAAAGGTAATGACAATTTTTCCTGGACGCCGGCGAACGCTTTCAACGACTTCATTAGCACCAATGCTATCCGCGAGTTACCTAGGATTGGGGCCCGCTTCACTTGGTCTAACCATCAGGCCAACCCGATTAGATCTGTGCTTGATAGAGTTTTTATGTGTTCTAGTTGGGATTCTCTCTTTCCACGGGCCTCCCTCACTGTTAAATGTATCGTTGGCTCGGATCACACCCCCCTTATTCTTGATGGTGGGCTACATCAAGATAGACCTCCTGCCAGATTCCAATTTGATGCCTCTTGGCTGCTTGTTGAAGGGTTTTACGATCTGCTTGCCTCGAAGATTACTCATCTTCTATCCACTAACCCTCATTCCTTTGGTCCACTCGATGATTGGCACTTTTGCTCTTACAATTTGTGCAAATTTCTTATAGGCTGGTCCCATAATCACGCTACAGAGGAGCGTCGCTCGAAAGACGCTCTCGAATCTCAAATCTCGGCCCTTGATTGTTTAGCTGATTCTTTTGGGCTCTCTGAAGATGGGTGGTCTTTGCGATACAACCTTGAATCTGCCTTGATGCATTTGCATCAACAGGTGGAAATTTATTGGCGCCAGCGGGGCACGATTAATTGGACTCTAAAAGGGGATTACCCCACGGATTATTTCATTGCTATCGCTAACGGTAGGAGGAGGCGTTGTGGTATTAACAGCCTAATCGTTAATGGTGTGCGGTCTTCTGACTAGTCTGTTATCCTCTCTCACATGGTGGAGTTCTTCTCTTCGTTATTAGGGTCCAAACCTCCCTCAGGATTTTCTATCTCCCCAACCTTTCTAATAAGGAGATCTAGGATGTGATTAATTCTGCTAACCCGAATGCTGCTTCTGGGCCGAATGGCTTTTCGATTCCCTTCTTCTGGAAGTTTTGGCCTCAGTTGAGGCAGCTGATTTGTAATGTTATTCAGGGGTTCTGCCTAGGCACCATAGATATTTCTCGCCTCAATTACGTGGTGATCACCCTGATTCCTAAAGTAAAAGGTGCTGAGCTGATCTCCTAGTTCAGACCCATTGCGCTTATCAATAATTTTGCTAAGTTTCCTGCTAAGGGATTTGCTACCCGCCTGTCTCCTGTTGCGCATAGAGTTATCAGCCCCTACCAGTCAGCTTTCATCAAAGGGCGCTTAATATTAGATGGTATCCTTTGTCTTCATGAAATAGTTCATGACTTGAGGATTCATTATTCTAAGTCTGTTATTTTAAAACTAGACTTTGAGAAGGCCTATGATTCGGTCAGTTGGCCTTTTCTCAGGAAGGTTCTTCTAGCAAAAGGTTTTGACGAGGCGTATGTTCATTGTATTATGCAGTTGGTCTCGGGGGGCCACACTGCGGTCTCTGTGAATGGCCATATTAGTAATTTTTTGTCAATGGCAGAGGCATGCGTCAAGGGGACCCTGCTTCTCCTGTCCTGTTCAATTTTGTGGCCGATGCCTTTTCTCGCATTCTATCTAGGGCAGCTCAGCATGGTCATATCCTGCCTGTGGTCTCTTTCATCTAGTCCCCGATGGTGTCACTCACTTGTAATACGCTGATGACACCATTATAATGGTTGAATTGAATGATGCATGCATTGCCCACCTCAAGTTCATCCTTTTATGCTTTGAGGTCGTCTCGGGTCTTAAAATTAACTTCTCCAAAAGTGAGGTCCTAGTTACTGGTGTTGATGATGCGGAGGCCTTGAGAGTGTCTAGGTTTCTTAACTGTTCCCTGGGTTCCTTCCCCTTCAAATATCTGGGCCTTCCCATCTCTCCTGTTCTGCTACACTCTAAGGATTTTGCTCCGGCTGTTTCTAAGGTGGGAAACAAGGTTCTCCCCTGGAGAGGTAGATATAACACCAATGCTAGCAAAGTGGCTTTGATTAACGCTTGCCTCTCCTCCCTCCCTATGTTTCTAATGGGCTTCTATCTCCTATCGGCTGGTATTCATGCCGGTTTTTACAAGCACAGGGGTGCATTTTATTGGAATGCTGCTGACAACAAACGAAAATATAGGCTGGTTAAATGGAAGCTCATGTGTAGGCCTAAAAACCTTGGGGGGTTACGGATTGTCAACACGATGGTCATGAAAAAAATGTCTTCTAATCAAATGGTGGTGGAAAATCATGACTAGTGGGGCTGGTTCCTTATGGTACTCTATTCTTAAAGCTAAATACTTCCCACATTCTAGCCCGATGTTTGCAGTGGCCCGGCGTGGCTTCCAATTCTGGAAAGACCTTGTTAAAGTCAGACCTTTATTCCTGGATCATGTGAAGTTCAATGTTGGTAACGGTTCCTCGGTTCGTTTTTGGCGTGATTGGTGGTGTGGTGATACTCCTCTGTTTGTTAGCTTTCCGGTTCTTTTTTTGTTTTGTCCTAATCCAGAGATCTCCATCGTGGAGGTGGCGGCTAATAATTGGGATTTGGCTTTTCGTTGTTCCTTGTCTCCTGAAGAGTTGGATGACTGGCAAAGACTCTCTGCCTTGTTCCCCTTGCTCTCGGAGACGCCGGATACGGTGATCTGGCCTCATTCTCCTTCAGGTCGTTTTTCAGTTAAATCCTTGTATTCTAGGCTCATCGGAGGTTCCCCTTCGAATAGATTTTCCTGCATCTGGCGGTCCAAAGTTCCTCCTAAGATTAAAATCTTCCTCTGGCAGGTCTTTAGACGTCGTCTCCCTGCGGCCGACCAAATTCGCAAGCGGAACGGGCCGGGGTCGGCTTTTTGTGCCCTATGCGGTGCCGCGGAGGATACGAATCATATCTTTTTTCATTGTGTGTTGGCTAAGCTGGTCAGAGTTGTGCCTGTTCATGGCTCCAGGTTTCTTGGAATCCCTCCTCCTTTCATGAGCTGAGAAACCTTGCCAGCTCATTGGTTGGAGTGACTAAGAAGGTTTTCTGAGTTGGCCTGGGTGCGATATGCTGGTCTTTATGGACGATCAAGAACAAATTTATGATCGAGCATGTCTTCACATCTAAGGCTGCTGACGTTTTTTATGACTTGTAGATTTTTGCAATAAGTATATGAGTTATTTATGACTAATGTTGAGTCCATGGATTATACGCACTCTCACCCTTCCATCCTTGCTAGCCTCTTCGGTACCGTGCATTGCCCTTTCTCACATCGAGAGTTGGTGCAAACTTCGCCAGTGCATCCAAACCCCGTGATATGATACGCTCTGTCACACATAAACCTCCTTATATCTTCCTCAAAACAGCCACCATACCTACCTATTATGGCATTTCCATAGTCATTCCGAGATATATTGCCATGCAACTTTCCACCATTCCGTTCATCATGACACGCATTCGTCATTGTCATATTGCTTTGCATGATCATGTAGTTGACATAGTATTTGTGGCAAAGCCACCGTTCATAATTTTTTCATACTTGTCACTCTTGATTAATTGCATATCCCGGTACACCGCCGGACGCATCCATATAGAGTCATACTTTATTCTAGTATAGAGTTGTAATCATTGAGTTGTAAATAAATAGAAGTGTGATGATCATCATTCAATAGAGCATTGTCCCAATAAAAAAAGGCCAAAGAAAAAAAAGAAGGCCCACAAAAAATAAAAAAATAAAAAAATAAAAAGGGGCAATGCTACTATCCTTTTTCCACACTTGGGCTTCAAAGTAGCACCATGTTCTTCATATAGCGAGTCTCATATATTGTGCTTCAAAGTAGCACCATGTTTTTCATATAGAGAGTCTCATATGTTATCACTTTCATATACTAGTGGGAATTTTCATTATAGAACTTGGTTTGTATATTCCAACAATGGGCCTCCTCAAGTTCCCTAGGTCTTCATGAGAAATCAAGTTGGATGCACACACACTAGTTTCTTTTGTTGAGCTTTCATACATTTATAGCTCTAGTGCATCCGTTGCATGGAAATCCCTACTCCTTGCATTAACATCAATCGGTGGCCATCTCCCTAGCCCATTGATTAGCCTCGTTGATGTGAGACTTTCTCCTTTTTTGTCTTCTCCACATAACCCCCATCATTATTCTATTCCACCCATAGTGCTATATCCATGGCTCGCGCTCATGTATTGCGTGAAAGTTTATGAGTTTGAAATTATTAAGGTATGGAACAATTGCTTGGCTTGTAATCGGGGTTGTGCATGATGAGAGCATTCTTGTGTGAAGAAAATGGAGAACGACTAAACTATATGATTTTGTAGGGATGAACTTTCTTTGGCCATGTTACTTTAAGAAAACATAATTGCTTTGTTGGTTTGCTTGAAGTATTATTATTTTTATGTCAATATGAACTTTTGTCTTGAATCTTTCTAATATGAATATTCATATCACAATTAAGAAGATTTACATTGAAATTATGCCAAGTAGCACTCCGCATCAAAAATTCTCTTTTTATCATTTACCTACTCGAGGACGAGCAGGAATTAAGCTTGGGGATGCCTGATACGTCTCCAACATATCTATAATTTTTTATTGCTCCATGCTATATTATCTACTGTTTTCGGCTATATTGGGCTTTATTTTCCACTTTTATATTATTTTTCGGACTAACCTATTAACCGGAGGCCCAGCCCAGAATTGCTGTTTTTTGCCTATTTCGGTGTTTTGAAGAAACGGACTATCAAACGGAGTCCAAACGGAATAAAACCTTCGGGAACATGATTTTCTCGCCGAACGTGATCCAGGAGACTTGGACCCTGCTCCAAGGAACAAAAGAGGCGGTCACGAGGGTGGGGGCACCCCCCCTAGGGCACGCCCCCCTACCTCGTGGGCCCCTTAGAGCTCCACCGACGTACTCCTTCCTCCTATATATACCTACGTACCCCCAAATGATCAGAACAGGAGCCAAAAACCTAATTCCACCGCCGCAACTTTCTATATCCACGAGATCCCATCTTGGGGCTTGTTCCGGAGCTCTGCCGGAAGAGGGCCGTCATCACGGAGGGCTTCTACATCATCATAGCCTCTCCGATGAAGTGTGAGTAGTTTACATCAGACCTTCGGGTCCATAGTTAGTAGCTAGATGGCTTCTTCTCTATTTTTGGATCTCAATACAAAGTTCTCCCCCTCTCTCGTGGTGATCTATTCGATGTAATCTTCTTTTTGCGGTGTGTTTGTTGAGACCAATGAATTGTGGGTTTATGATCAAGTCTATCTATGAATAATATTTGAATCTTCTCTGAATTCTTTTATGTATGATTGGTTATCTTTGCAACTCTCTTTGAATTATCCGTTTGGTTTGGCCAACTAGCTTGGTAGTTCTTGCCATGGGAGAAGTGATTAGCTTTGGGTTCGATCTTGCGGTGTCCTTTCTCAGTGACAGAAGGGGCAGCAAGGCACATATTGCATCGTTGCCATCGAGGATAACAAGATGGGGTTTATTTCATATTGCATGAATTTATCTCAATACATCATGTCATCTTGCTTAAGGCATTACTCTGTTTTTAACTTAATACTCTAGATGCATGCTGGATAGCGGTTGATGAGTGGAGTAATAGTAGTAGATGCAAAATCGTTTCGGTCTACTTGTCACGGACGTGATGCCTATATACATGATCATGCCTAGATATTCTCATAACTATGCTCAATTCTGTCAATTGCTCAACAGTAATTTGTTCACCCACCGTAGAATACTTATGCTCTTGAGAGAAGCCACTAGTGAAATCTATGGCCCCCGGGTCTATTCTCATCATATCAATCTCAATCACTTTAATCTTGCTTTGCTATTTACTTTGCTTTTACTTTTTACTTTGCATCTTTATACCAAAAATACCAAAAATATTATATCTATCAGATCTCACTCTCGTAAGTGACCATGAAGGGATTGACAACCCCTAATCGCGTTGGTTGCGAGTAGCTATCGTTTTGTGCAGGTACGAGGGACTTGAGCGTGGCCTCCTACTAGATTGATACCTTGGTTCTCAAAAACTGAGGGAAATACTTACGCTACTCTGCTGCATCATCCTTTCCTCTTCGGGGAAATCCAACGCAAGCTCAAGAGGTAGCAAGAAGAATTTCTGGCGCCGTTGTCGGGGAGTCTACGCAAAAAGTCAACATACCAAGTACCCATCACAATCCCTATCTCTCGCATTACATAATTTGCCATTTGCCTCTCATTTTCCTCTCCCCCACTTCACCTTTGCCGTTTTATTCGCCCTCTCTCTCTCTATTTGCCTCTTTTGCCCGTTTGCTTTTGTTCGCGCGTGTGCTAGTTTGCTTGTTTGTCGCGATGGCTCAAGATACTACCAAATTGTGTGACTTCACCAATACCAATAATAATGATTTCCTTAGCACTCCGATTGCTCCTCTTTCCAATACTGAATCTTGTGATATCAATGCTACTTTGTTGAATCTTGTTATGAAAGATCAATTCGCCGGCCTTCCTAGTGAAGATGCCGCTACTCATCTGAATAGCTTTCGTTGATTTATGTGATATGCAAAAGAAAAGAGATGTCAATAATGATGTCGTTAAATTGAAGCTATTTCCTTTTTCGCTTAGAGATCGTGCTAAAGCTTGGTTTTCGTCTTTGCCTAAAAATAGTATTGATTCTTGGAACAAGTGCAAAGATGCTTTTATCTCTAAGTATTTCCCTCCCGCTAAGATCATCTCTCTTAGAAACGATATTATGAACTTTAAACAACTTGATCATGAACATGTTGCACAAGCTTGGGAGAGAATGAAATTAATGATACATAATTGCCCTACTCATGGTTTGAATTTGTGGATGATTATACAAAAATTTTATGCTGGATTGAATTTTGCTTCTAGAAATATTTTAGATTCGGCCGCGGGAGGTACTTTTATGGAAATCACTTTAGTAGATGCTACTAAACTCCTAGATAATATTATGGTTAATTATTCTCAATGGCATACGGAAAGAACTAATAAAAAAGTGCATGCGATAGAAGAAATCAATGTGTTGAGTGGAAAGATGGATGAACTTATGAAATTATTTTCTACTAAGAGTGTTTCTTCTGATCTTAATGATATGCCTTTGTATACTTTGATTGAGAATAACAATGAATCTATGGATGTGAATTTTGTTGGTAGGAATAATTTTGGTAACAACGCTTATAGAGGGAATTTTAATCCTAGGCCATATCCTAGCAATACTTCTAATAATTATGGGAATTCCTACAACAACTCTTACGGAAATTATAATAATATTCCCTCTGAATTTGAGAATAGTGTTAAAGAGTTTATGAATTCACAAAAGAATTTTAATGCTTTGCTTGAAGAGAAATTGCTTAAAGTTGATGATTTGGCTAGGAACGTTGATAGAATTTCTCTTGAGGTTGATTCTTTAAATCTTAGATCTATTCCTCCTAAGCATGATATCAATGAGTCTCTCAAAGACATGAGAATTTCCATTGATGAGTGCAAGGAAAGAACCGCTAGGATGTGTGCCTCCAAAGATGCCTTTATTAAAGCGTGTTCTTCCAATTCCTGTGAAAATCAAGATGAAGATCTAAAAGTTATTGATGTATTTCCTATTAAATATTTGTTTTGCAATATGAATCTTGATGAAACTGAATATGATCCACCTTTACCTAAAAGGCGTTCTAAAAATTCGGAGTACTTAGATCTTGATGATGAAATTGATGAAAGTGGGATTGAAAGAAATAAAAATCTAGACGTTGCTAAACCCACTATATTGGATTTCAAGGAATTTAATTATGAAAGTTGCTCTTTCATTGATTGTATTTCCTTGTTGCAATCCGTGCTAAATTCTCCACATGCTTATAGTCAAAATAAAGCCTTTACCGAACATATCGTTGATGCCTTGATGCAATCTTATGAAGAAAAACTTGAGTTATCCCTAGAAAACTTTATGATGAGTGGGAACCAACTATTAAAATTTCATGAGTTTTATGCTTTGTGTGATTTGGGTGCTAGTGTCTCCACTATTCCCAAAACTTTGTGTGATTTGCTAGATTTCCGTAATTTCGATGATTGCTCTCTAAACTTGCATCTTGCGGATTCTACTATTAAGAAACCTATGGGAAGGATTAATGATGTTCTTATTGTTGCAAATAGGAATTATGTGCCCATATATTTCATTGTTCTTGATATAGATTGCAATCCTTCTTGCCCTATTATTCTTGGTAGACCTTTCCTTAGAACGGTTGGTGCGATTATTGATATGAAGGAAGGGAATATTAGATTTCAATTTACATTTAAAAAGGGCATGGAACACTTTCCAAGAAAGAAAATAAAATTGCCATATGAAACTATCATGAGAGCCACTTATGGATTTCCTACCAAAGATGGCAATACCTAGATCTATCTTTGCTTGTTATGCCTAGCTAGGGGCGTTAAACGATAGCGCTTGTTGGGAGGCAACCCAATTTTATTTTTATTGCTTGCTTTTTGCTCCTTTTTAGTAATAAATAAATTATTTATCCTCTTTTTTGGTTGTGTTTTTTGTGTTTAATTAGTGTTTGTGTCAAGTAGAACCGTTGGGAAGACTTGGGGAAAGTCTTGTTGAACTTGCTGTAAAAAACAGAAACTTTAGCGCTCACGAGAACTGCTGTCATTTTTATTTGGAGAGTGATATTTAGTTAATTCTTTTTGCAGATGATTAAAAGATAAATTCCTCACGTCCAGCAATTTATTTTAGAATTTTTGGGGTTCCAGATCTTGCGCTAACTACAGATTACTACAGACTGTTCTGTTTTTGACAGATTCTGTTTTTCGTGTGTTGTTTGCTTATTTTGATGAATCTATGGTTAGTAAAATAGTTTATAATCCATAGAGAAGTTGGAATACAGTAGGTTTAAAACCAATATAAATAAAGAATGAGTTCATTAAAGTACCTTGAAGTGTTTTTTTTGTTTTCTTTTGCTAACGGAGCTCACGAGTTTTCTACTTTAAGTTTTGTGTTGTGAAGTTTTCAAGTTTTGGGTGAATTCGTTTGATGGATTATGGAACAAGGAGTGGAAAGAGCCTAAGATTGGGGATGCCCATGGAACCCCCAAGATAATCCAAGGACACCAAAAAGTCAAAGCTTGGGGATGCCCCAGAAGGCATCCCCTCTTTCGTCCACTTCCATCGGTAATTTACTTGGAGCTATATTTTTATTCACCAACATGATATGTGTTTTGCTTGGAGCGTCTTGTATTATTTGTGTCTTTGGTTGTTAGTGTGCCACAATCATCCTTGCTGTACACACCTTTTGAGAGAGCCATACATGGATTAGAATTTGATAGAATACTCTATATGCTTCACTTATATCTTTTGAGCTAAGTAGTTTTGATCTATGTGCTTCACTTATATCTTTTGAGCGTTATAATCTTGCTCTATGTGCTTCACTTAGATCTTTAGAGCACGGTGGTGGATCTGTTTTAAAGAAACTATTGATCTCTCATGCTTCACTTAAATTATTTTGATAGTCTTAATAGCATGGTAATTTGCTTAATAATAACATGCTTGGTATTCAAGATTTGTGAAACTTTCTTTTGAGTGTGTTGAATACTAAGAAAAGTTGGATGCTTGATAATTGTTTTGAGATGTGGAGGTAGTAACATAAAAGTCATGCTAGTAGAGTAATTGTGAATTTGAGAAGTGCTTGAGTTAAAGTTTGCAAGTCCCGTAGCATGCACGTATGGTAAATGTTATGCAACAAATTTGAAACATGAGGTGTTATTTGATTGTCCTCCTTATGAGTGGCGGTCGGGGACGAGCGATGGTCTTTTCCTACCAATCTATCTCCCTAGGAGCATGCGCGTAGTACCGAGGTTTTTGATGACTTGTAGATTTTTGCAATAAGTATATGAGTTCTTTATGACTAATGTTGAGTGCATGGATTATACGCACTCTCACCCTTCCATCCTTGCTAGCCTCTTCGGTACCGTGCATTGCCCTTTCTCACATCGAGAGTTGGTGCAAACTTCGCCGGTGCACCCAAACCCCGTGATATGATACGCTCTGTCACACATAAACCTCCTTATATCTTCCTCAAAACAGCCACCATACCTACCTATTATGGCATTTCCATAGCCATTCCGAGATATATTCCCATGCAACTTTCCACCATTCCGTTCATCATGACACGCATTCGTCATTGTCATATTGCTTTGCATGATCATGTAGTTGACATAGTATTTGTGGCAAAGCCACCGTTCATAATTTTTTCATACTTGTCACTCTTGATTCATTGCATATCCCGGTACACCACCGGAGGCATGCATATAGAGTAATACTTTATTCTAGTATCGAGTTGTAATCATTGAGTTGTAAATAAATAGAAGTGTGATGATCATCATTCAATAGAGCATTGTCCCAATAAAAAAAGGCCAAAGAAAAAAAGGCCCAAAAAATAGAAAAAATAAAAAGGGGCAAAGTTGCTATCCTTTTTCCACACTTGTGCTTCAAAGTAGCACCATGTTCTTCATATAGTGAGTCTCATATATTGTGCTTCAAAGTAGCACCATGTTTTTCATATAGAGAGTCTCATATGTTATCACTTTCATATACTAGTGGGAATTTTCATTATAGAAGTTGGCTTGTATATTCCAACAATGGGCCTCCTCAAGTGCCCTAGGTCTTCATGAGCAAGCAAGTTGGATGCACACCCACTAGTTTCTTTTGTTGAGCTTTCATACATTTATAGCTCTAGTGCATCCGTTGCATGGAAATCCCTACTCCTTGCATTAACATCAATCGGTGGGCATCTCCCTAGCCCATTGATTATCCTCGTTGATGTGAGACTTTCTCCTTTTTTGTCTTCTCCATATAACCCCCATCATTATTCTATTCCACCCATAGTGCTACATCCATGGCTCGCGCTCATGTATTGCGTGAAAGTTTATGAGTTTGAAATTATTAAGGTATAAAACAATTGCTTGGCTTGTCATCGGGGTTGTGCATGATGAGAGCATTCTTGTGTGAAGAAAATGGAGCATGACTAAACTATATGATTTTGTAGGGATGAACTTTCTTTGGCCATGTTACTTTAACAAAACATAATTGCTTTGTTGGTTTGCTTGAAGTATTATTATTTTTATGTCAATATGAACTTTTGTCTTGAATCTTTGTAATATGAATATTCATATCACAATTAAGAATATTTACATTGAAATTATGCCAAGTAGCACTGCGCATCAAAAATTCTCTTTTTATCATTTACCTACTCGAGGACGAGCAGGAATTAAGCTTGGGGATGCCTGATACGTCTCCAACGTATCTATAATTTTTGATTGCTCCATGCTATATTATCTACTGTTTTGGACTATATTGGGCTTTATTTTCCACTTTTATATTTTTTTTGGGACTAACCTATTAACCGGAGGCCCAGCCCAGAATTGCTGTTTTTTGCCTATTTCAGTGTTGCGAAGAAACGGAATATCAAACGGAGTCCAAACGGAATAAAACCTTCGGGAACGTGATTTTCTCACCGAACGTGATCCAGGAGACTTGGACCCTGCTTCAAGGAACAAAAGAGGCGGTCACGAGGGTGGGGGCGCCCCCCCCCCCCTAGGGCGCGCCCCCCTGCCTCATGGGCCCCTCGGAGCTCCATCGACGTACTCCTTCCTCCTATATATACCTACGTACCCCCAAACGATCAGAACATGAGCCAAAAACCTAATTCCACCGCCGCAACTTTTTGTATCCACGAGATCCCATCTTGGGGCCTGTTCTGGAGCTCCACCGGAAGAGGGCCGCCATCACGGAGGGCTTCTACATCATCATAGCCTCTCCGATGAAGTGTGAGTAGTTTACCTCAGACCTTCGGGTCCATAGTTAGTAGCTAGATGACTTCTTCTCTCTTTTTGGATCTCAATACAAAGTCCTCCCCCTCTCTCGTGGAGATCTATTCGATGTAATCTTCTTTTTGCGGTGTGTTTGTTGAGACCGATGAATTGTGGGTTTATGATCAAGTCTATCTATGAATAATATTTGAATCTTCTCTGAATTCTTTTATGTATGATTGTTTATCTTTGCAAGTCTCTTCGAATTATCCGTTTGGTTTGGCCAACTAGATTGGTAGTTCTTGCCATGGGACAAGTGCTTAGCTTTTTGTTCGATCTTGCGTTGTCCTTTCCCAGTGACAGAAGGGGCAGCAAGGCACATATTGCATTGTTGCCATCGAGGATAACAAGATGGGGTTTATTTCATATTGCATGAATTTATCTCTCTACATCATGTCATCTTGCTTAAGGAGTTACTCTATTTTTAACTTAATACTCTAGATGCATGCTGGATAGCGATCGATGAGTGGAGTAATAGTAGTAGATGCAGAATCATTTCGGTCTACTTCTCACGGACGTGATGCCGATATACATGATCATGCCTAGATATTCTCATAACTATGCTCAATTCTGTCAATTGCTCAACAGTAATTTGTTCACCCACCGTAGAATACTTATGCTCTTGAGAGAAGCCACTAGTGAAATCTATGGCCCCCGGGTCTATTCTCATGATATCAATCTCAATCACTTTAATCTTGCTTTGCTATTTACTTTTCTTTTACTTTTTACTTTGCATCTTTATACCAAAAATACCAAAAATATTATATCTATCAGATCTCACTCTCGTAAGTGACCCTGAGGGGATTGACAACCCCTAATCGCATTAGTTGCGAGTAGCTATCGTTTTGTGCAGGTACGAGGGACTTGAGCGTGGCCTCCTACTGGATTGATACCTTGCTTCTCAAAAACTGAGGGAAATACTTACGCTACTCTGCTGCATCATCCTTTCCTCTTCGGGGAAATCCAACGCAAGCTCAAGAGGTAGCAACATTGTTTTCAAATATTGTATCTTCTTGTAGCAGTGGAGATCATTGACTAAGGAGGACGACCGGGGAGCACTGGACCTGCTCATATCTAAAATTCGGGCCTCGGCATCTTCTATTTTTGGGCAGGACCCTGGCGCCTGATCTTTCATGTCGATGTTTCGTCGTCTTCGTTGCTGGCGGTGTCTACTTCTTCTCCGGCCTGTATGCCGTGTCTGGCAGGTTGCCATGTACCCCTTATACTTTCTTGCTACTGGTCCCTGGTACTGTTGTCGTGTTTTATTGCTGGCTTCGACTTTTGTTGGGCTTGTGGCTCTGCCTTGTGGCTTTATTTATAAAGTCGGGTTGTGGCCTTTTCTCTGAAATAAAGTTGGAAAGACCTTCAACATGAATAAAGGCTCAATATTCGCCTTCCGCTTCAGTAGTTTTCCAGATGAGATGCATCTGTCTATGTAGCGTCTATGATGCTAATTTCGAAAGGTTCTAGATGTTGCATGTGAAACTCGGTGCAGGAGCAGTTGTGTAATGGGGTAGCTGAGTGCTGAAGCTATATCATGTTGTACTCTGTTGTATTTAAATTATGAAATCCTGCTTCCTTAATATGGAAATGAAATATATTATGTGCTTAATATGAATGTCAATTAGATTAATAAATGGATTATTAATAATATGGCAATTAGCCTACTAATTGGCCAATTAGCCTGCTAATTGGGTTTCCCTATTGCAAATGGTTATTGAGAAAACACTGTGGGTGATGACCTCAGGCAACGCACAAAGTTTCTAGGAATAAACCGTGTTGGATCAATGAACAATCACACATGACATTCTCTTGAAAACTGTTTGCGTTACGCCACCTTGCGCAAACGTTTTCCTTGGAGTGATTGTGTGGGATGTATATACTATTGGGGAACGCAGTATTTCAAAAACAATCCTATGATCACGCAAGATCTATCTAGGAGATGCATAGCAATGAGAGGGGATAGTGTGTTTACGTACCCTCGTAGACCGAAAGCGGAAGCGTTTAGTAACACGGTTGATGTAGTCGAACGTCTTCGTGATCCAACCGATCCTAGCACCGAATGTACGACACCTCCGTGTTCAGCACACGTTCAACACGATGATGTCCCTAGAGATCTTGATCCAGTTGAGGATGAGGGAGATTTCCGTCAGCACGACGGCGTGTTGACGGTGATGATGAAGTTACCGGCGCAGGGCTTCGCCTAAGCACTACGACGATATGACCGAGGTGTGTAACTCTGGAGTGGGGCACCGCACACGGCTAAGAGAAGACTTGGTGTGCCTTTGGGGTGCCCCCTCCCATGTATATGAAGGAGGGGGGAAGAGGAGGCCGGCCCAAGGGGGCGCGCCAAAGGGGGGAGTCCTACTTGGACTCCCGGTCCAAGTAGGATTGCCCCTCCCCCTTTCCTATTCCAACATGGAGAAGGAGGGAAGGAGGAAGAGGGGAGAAGGAAAGAGGGGGGTGCCTCCCCCTCCTAGTCCAATTCGGACCAGCCATGGGGGGGGGCACAGACACCCCTTGAGGCCCTTCTCTTCTTTCCCCTAAAGCTCATTAAGGCCCACTACTTCCCCGGGGGGTTCCGATAACCTCCCGGTACGCCAGAAAATACCCGAAACACTTCAGAACCATTCCGGTGCCCAAATATAACCTTCCAATATATCAATCTTTACCTCTCGACCATTTCGAGACTCCTCGTCATGTCTGTGATCGCATACAGGACTCCGAACAAACTTTGGTCATCAAATCACATAATTATAATACAAATCGTCATTGAACGTTAAGCGTGCGGACCCTACGGGTTCGAGAACTATGTAGACATGACCGAGACACATCTCCGATCAATAACCAATAGCGGAACCTGGATGCTCATAGTGGCTCCTACATATTCTATGAAGATCTTTATCAGTCAAACCGCATAACAACATATGTTATTCCCTTTGTCATCAGTATGTTACTTGCCCGAGATTTGATCGTTTGTATCATCATACCTAGTTCAATCTCATTACCGGCAAGTATATTTACTCGTTCCGTAATGCATCATCCGGTAACTAACTCATTAGTTACATTGCTTGCAAGGCTCATAGTGATGTGTATTACCGAGAGGGCCCAGAGATACCTCTCCGATACACGGAGTGACAAATCCTAATCTCGATCTATGCCAGCTCAACAAACACCATCAGAGACACATGTAGAGCATCTTTATAATCACCCAATTATGTTGTGATGTTTGATAGCACACAAGGTGTTCCTCCGGTATCTGGGAGTTACATAATCTCATAGTCATAGGAACATGTATAAGTCAAGAAGAAAGCAATAGCAATAAAACTAAACGATCATTATGCTAAGCTAATGGATGGATCTTGTCCATCACATCATTCTCTAATGATGTGATCCCATTCATCAAATGACAACACATGTCTATGGTTAGGAATCTTAACCATCTTTGATTAATGAGCTAGTCAAGTAGAGGCATACTAGGGACATTCTGTTTGTCTATGTATTCACACATGTACTAAGTTTTTGGTTAATACAATTCTGGCATGAATAATAAACATTTATCATGATATAAGGAAATATAAATAACAACTTTATTATTTCCTCTAGGGCATATTTCCTTCATATACAAACGGAAATGTTTAGTGGGACTGACTGTGTGGCATGTACATGACCTGAAACGATTTCGCATGTATAATTGTATTTTTTTAGCACTACTGTGCTTATAATCGTATTTGGTCGCTTGCCAGTCGCACACGACCTCATTTTGTCGAGCGTGTGTGCCAGGAGGGCATATCCCCAACGGTTTCTGGGTCGTGTGGGAAGGATATCGCGGTCACTCACTAGGTTACGGTTCCGAATGCCGTCGCGGAAAGGGGTTAAAAATTGTTTGTATAGCACCGCGTTGTACCAGTGCAAGCATGCTTAACAACTTGGAAATATAGCAATTGTATTTGTTTCTCATGTATTTAGTACAGCCAAATTCGATTTATTTCTCACATGGTATACAATAATTGAATGCACCCACAACAATTGAACATCGTATTGCAGAATTGAACCTAAACACCACAACAAATGAACCAAATGTTAACTGAGCACCACATTGCACAATGTATAACATACTAGAAGAGCAGACAGTTAACCAAACCAAGCATGCTTGACAACTTGGAAATATAGCAATTGTATTTGTTTCTCATGTATTTTGTAAAGAAAAATTCAATTTATTTCTCACATGGAAGACAATACAAAATTGCACCTTGAAGAATTGAACATCACATTTGCAGAATTGAACCATACAGTTAACTGAACACAACAACTAATTAACTAAATAGTTAATAAGTGAGCACCACATTGCACGACATATAGAACATATATACTAGAGCAACAGATTGCATGGTAAAAGTAGGTAGCACAATTCACTAGAATTTGTTAAGGAAAGGCAGTAGCTAGCAAACTGAACATGGGTCCTTATAGTGAGCTAATAAGACAAGCTACTCCTCATCATCAGAGATATCTCTGACGACTGGCTCCTTGGACATGGAAGAGGGTGAGGCCTCTGCATCGTGGGTGCCCTCGTCATAGTGGTGAGTTTCCTGAGCCGCTCCGGGCACCAACCTGCTGATACGTCTCGAACGTATCTATAATTTTTGATTGTTCCATGATGTTATATTATCAATCTTGGATGTTTTATAATCATTTTATAGTCATTTTATATCATTTTTTGGTACTAACCTATTGACATAGTGCCAAGTGCCAGTTGCTATTTTTGCATGTTTTTCACATCACAGAAAAACAATATCAAACGGAGTCCAAATGCCATGAAAATTCACAGAGATTTTTCATGGATTAGAAGACACCTAATGGGCCAAGGCTGTGCCTGGGGGTGCTCCGAGGAGAGCATAACCCACCAAAGCGCGCCCTGGTGGGTTGTGCCCACCTCAGGTGCCCCCGGGACCGCCTATTTGCTCTATAAATACCCCAATATTCCAGAAACCCTAGGGGACTCGACGAAAATCAATTCCAGCCGCCGCAGAGTCCAGAACCATCAGATCCAATCTAGACACCACCACGGATGGGGTTCACCACCTCCATATATTGGTGCCTCCCCAATGATGCATGAGTAGTTCTTTGTAGACCTTCAGGTCCGTAGTTAGTAGCTAGATGGCTTCCTCTCTCTCATTTGATTCTCAATACAATGGTCTCTTGGAGATCCATATGATGCAACTCTTTTTGCGGTGTGGTTGTTGGGATCGGATGATCTTTGAGTTTATGATCAGATCTATCTTTTTATATCAATGGAAGTATTTGAGTTTCTTTGATATGTTTTATGCACGATTGCTTATAGCCTCGTATTTCTTCTCCGATATTTGGGTTTTGTTTGGCCAACTTGATCTATTTATCTTGCAATGGGAAGAGGTGCTTTGTAGTGGGTTTGATCTTACAGTGCTTGATCCTAGTTCAAGAAGGGGAACCGACACGTATGTATCATTGCTACTAAGGATAAAATGATGGGCTATATCTCTACATAGATAGATCCTGTCTACATCATGTCATCGTTCTTATTGCATTACTCCGTTTCTCCATGAATTTAATACACTAGATGAATGTTGGATAGTGGTCGATGTGTGGAGTAAAAGTAGTAGATGCAGCCAGGAGTCGGTCTACTAATCTTGGACGTGATGCCTATGTAATGATCATTTCCTGGATACCGTCATGAGTATTTGAAGTTCTATCAATTCCCAACAGTAATTTGTTTACCCACCATTTGCTATTTTTCTCGAGAGAAGCCACTAGTGAAACCTACGGCCCTCGGGTCTCTTTCTCATATTATTTGCCTTTGCGATCTATTTCCCTTTGCTTTTATTTGCAGATCTACTAAACCAAAAATACAAAAATACCTTTCTGCAATTTATTTTATTTGGTGTTCAATCTATCAATATTTACAACTCTCTCACATCTATTTGCCCATCTTGGGGCGCCGCTACCTGAAAGGGATTGACAACCTGTCGGTGTGAACGACACCTACATAATCACGTGGATCCCTTCTACGGTTTGGCAGGGAAGAGGGGTAGATCAAAGATCTGATCTAATGATCAACAAGAAGGATTTTTTTACCCAGCTTCGGCTAGTCCTGCTTGAGTGTATATTCTGTGTTCTTGAGCTTCGGCTAGCTGCTATGCATGCAAGCTGGGCCGAGAGGTTCAAAAGTCTGAATCCTCCTCCAGTACGCCTTGGGCCTCCTTTTATATGTCCAAGGGGCTGCCACAGAGGCACACAAAAGGTGTAAAGTAGCTACAATGCCTATGTTTATCACCAGCATCTTAGGACAAAACACATTAAATGTGTTACTTACGTGCCCCTCAGCTTTATCGGGGACGGGAGTAGAACCCGTCCTGTCCGTCGCCGCCCCGCTCCGTCTTGACACGCGTCCATGCCGACGAGGCATGCAGTGCCAAGTTGGCTGGCCAGCTGCCGCACTAGAGAGGTGGCAGGATCTTCACGAAGATATGCATGCCACCACGCAGGCGCTTGCTAGGCTGGCAGGCCGGCCACTATGCTGGAGCAGTGACGGGGTGGCAGAGTCTTGTCACGGTCTTGTCGACGTCCCCGGCAAGGATCTTGCCAGGGCCTTCCAGACGTCTCCGGCAAGGATCTTGCTAGGTACCTCGTCTTCTGGCCTCCACAATGATCTGCACGCCTTTAGGCGCGTGCCCCTGGGTCTTGGCCTTAACGTTGTTGATGGTGTCAGAGCTCTCAAGCACAAGGGTGGCGCTCTTGTTAGTGTCTTGCAAGCCGTCCCAGCAAGGGTCTTGCCGGGGTGGCGCAAGCTATCCTGGCAAGGATCTTGCCGGGGGTGGCGCAAGCTGTCCCGACAAGGATCTTGCCGGGGGTCCAACTTGTCCTCTGCTCTCTGGATCGGCCACATCTCAATCGCGTTTTTCATGCCTCGCCGCGCGTGCGGCTATGACTGCCCATGCACAGGTATGGGGTGCCAAAGGGCCCAAACTTCAGTACACCGACACAACCCCTTTTACACGTCGGGTTGCGAATAGTTGTTATTTGTGTGCAGGTGTTGTTTATGTTATGTTGCTTGGTTCTCCTACTGGTCCGATAACCTTGGTTTCACATCTGAGGGAAATACCTACCACCGCTGTGCTGCATCATCCCTTCCTCATTGGGGAAATACCGATGTAGCTTCAAGCAACATCAAAAGGAATTTCTGGCACCGTTTCCGAGGATGATCTTCAACATATACCAGGTTCCTAAGAACAAACCTCATCTCCTCGCAATTTACATTATTTGCCATTTGCCTCTTGTTTTCCTCTCCCCCACTTCACAAAAATTTGCCATTTTATCCGCGTTGTTTTTTGTTTGCTATTTTTCTTCCGTTCTCTTAAACTCTCTTCTTTGTCGCCATGACCGACCATAGAGAAGCTAAGGGTTTTCTCCCGAGTTTCAATGCTTTGGATAACCCCTCTATCCTCTCTAGGCTCATAAATAATGATGCTATGGAAAGACTTACCGGGTTTGCTATGGAAAACTCTAACAATTTTGATGAAGATGATCCCAAATTTTTTCTTTATTTGCTTGACGAATCTTTGAAAGATGCTTGGGATAGGCTGTTGACACTACAAAAAAATACACTTCCGTGATGATACATGTTTGTCACAGTAGGTCGCGTTTTTTGTCATGCATGTACATCCATGACAAATTTATGATAGAATCAAGATAGTCATACCTGTGCTATCGTAGAAGTGTTCCATGACATTACCAAAATTATCATCACGGAAGTGTCCACTTCCATGACGATAAATCGCGCGTCACAGAAGTGCTTTCGTCAAGGGTGACCGACACGTGGCATCCACCGTAACGGAACGCCGTTAAGCTATTGGGTCGGGTTTTGGATCCGATAACCCGTTAACAGCCCCAACCAATGGGGATTTTCAACGTGTAAAATCATCATTGGCTAGAGGAAACACGTGTCGGCTCATCGTTCGGACAGATGTCATCCACTCATTGGACAGGAGGCGCCTATGATAGGTCGACACGTGGCACGGCCCAACAGTGACCCATTCCGGTGAAAAAGGCCGGCCCAATAAAAATTAGCAGGCCGGCCCATATAAGGCCTACTTGTGTCAGGTCCATTTAAGCCCACGGCCCATACGAGATGTGCCAATTCGACCCGTTAAAGATTTGACACCATTGCAGCCCATCGTCAGTTCGAGCCTGTTAACAGCCCGCTATATATTTGGGCTCAATAACGGCCCGATGAGATTTCGGCCTGTTAACGACCCATTTAATGGATGGGCCAATTTTCAGGATGTACATCTTTCGGCCTTTTAGCGACCCATTTAAATGTTGGGCTAATTTCCGGCCCGGTGTGTCTTCCAGCCTGTTGACAGCCCATAAATCTGATGGGCCAATTGGTCAAAAGTTGTTCGGGGGGCTCCAAACCCTAAACTATAACGACCATTTTGGTCAGAAAGGTCGTAATTTCCTTACACGAAATGGTCATAAAGCAGATAGCACTGGTCTGCTGCCTTATTTCTAGCTGACCATGACCAATATAGATGGTCATAACCTTGTAAATTGTGGTGGGTTGCTATGACTAGGCGCCACCTCATCAGTTTTGCCTATGTGTCATGTCCATGTGGCTATTTTTGCCCTAGGTTGTGAAGCAACCTATATTTCTGTCATTCCCAAAAAAATCTTATAAATTCTTTGGGTCATATCTTCGTCAAATATGAAAAAAAACCTTCCTTGCCTAGTTCAAAAATAATTCAAAAATATTCATTTTCCTATTCTGTTCAGAACAATAGTTTGTGAAGGAAGTACCACTTTGGCATGTCCAAATAGTATCCATTTTCTACAGTGCTTTCCTATGCCCAAATAACCATCCTCCACCAAATGCCAGCTCAATCCATTCATTATTTTGAGCCGAGCTTCAACATTCGGTTCAGTGTGGTAGTTTGCAAAGCAAGTACCACCTAGGCTCCTCCTTTTGAGCTGAAAATTTGTGAAGACGGTCTTCTTAGTAACTGATCATCCTCAGCCAAAACTCACGCCCATTAGCCATGTACATTTCTCGTACCGCTAATCAAACACTTGGCTGCTAATTCATGTTTGAGCATTGATCGGTCTCCTCGTGAGAATATTATGTTGTAATTTTCTTCCTAGCACCTACCTGGGGAGTGCCCAACCCACTACACATGCCTAGGCTGCCCAGAACACATGGCAACACCACGGTCATGCGGTGACCACGCGGCGGGCATGCGAGTTTACGCGCTCTAGAGTTGGGGGCCTCGGCCACCGCCCAAACATCGACGTATCGCCACCAAACCATGTATTTATGATTAAATAGGTACTTATGTAACTATAAATGATTTTTGGAAAAAATAAATAGTAAACTATGAGGTAGCTGCAGTTCAAATTTGACCCGCTTCCTACTGAATCGGCGGGAATTTGTCTTTTTCACCACAGGTGGATCAAAACTTTTGACACCCAACCATTTTGTCAATTGTGCATTAAATATGGCCTAGTATTTTAGAAAATTGATTTGGTCCAATTTTGCAACAAATATATGGTAGGTCCTTCACAAAAAAACTCATTTCGGGCACTCGGAAAGTGGAAAATTTATTTTCCGTGCAAAGAAAATGAAAACTCCCTTAGGCAACATTGTTTATAATTCCAATATGCACCCTTGTGCACAATATGAGATCATTTGAACAAACTATGCCATGAATGTGGCCATAAGATTGATCATTTGGCTTGAAAGCCCTCAATCTTCATGCATGATAGCTCATTTCTGAGAACACTTTTTTAAAATAATTGTCGTATTTCAAGTTTATTGTTTTTCCTGGTAACTTGGACACATATAATGACACAATGTGAAGGTTTTGCAATTTTTTGATTTTTTTTTTTGAATTTTTTATGCCCGTTTCAAAATGCGGTCAAAACGGCGGGAATGACCGCTCCTAGATAGTGGTTGAATCTTTGAATTTTTTTTGGTGTTTCTCTGATTAAATAGATACTTATGTACCTATAAATGATTTTTGGAAAAAATAAAGAGCAAACTAGGAGGCAACCATAGTTCAAATTTGACCCGCTTCCAACTGAATCGGCAGAAATTTGTCTTTTTCACCAGAGGTGTATAAAAACTTTTGAAACCCAACCATTTGGTCAATTGTGCATTAAATATGGACTAGTATTTTAGAAAATTGATTTGTTCCAATTTTGCAATAAATATATTGTAGGTCCTTCACAAAATAAACTCATTTTGGGCACTCGAAAAATGGAAAACGAATTTTCCGTGCAAAGAAAATGAAAACTCCCTTAGGCAACATTGTTTGACATTCCAATATGCACCCTTGTGCACAATATGAGATCATTTGAACAAACTATGACATGAATGTGGCCATAAGATTGATCATATGGCTTGAAAGGCATTGATCTCCACACATGATAGCTCGTTTTTTAGAACACTTTTTTAAAATAATTGTCGTATTTCAAGTTTATTATTTTTCCTAGTAACTTGGCCACATATAATGACACAATGGGAAGGTTTTGCAATTTTTTAATTTTTTTTTGAATTTTTTATGCCCATTTCAAAATGCGGTCAAAACAGCGGGAATGACCGTTCCTAGCTAGTGGCTGAATCTTGGAATTTTCTTGGTGTTTTTCTGATTAAATAGGTACTTATGCACCTAGAAATGATTTTTGGAAAAAATAAAGAGCAAACTATGAGGCAGCCACAGTTCAAATTTAACGCACTTCCAACTGAATCGGCGGAAATTTGTCTTTTTCACCAGAGGTGGATAAAAACTTTTGACACCCAACCATTTTGTCAATTGTGCATTAAATATGGTCTAGTATTTTATAAAATTGATTTGGTCCAATTTTACAATAAATATTTGCTAGGTCCTTCAGAAAAAAACCTAATTTGGGGCACTTGGAAAATGGAAAATGAATTTTCCGTGCAAAGAAAATGAAAACTCCCTTAGGCAACATTGTTTGGAATTCCAAGATGCACCCTTATGCACAATATGAGATCATTTGACCAGACTATGCCATGAATGTGGCCATAAGATTGAGCATTTGGGTTGAAAGCCATGCATCTTCACACTTGATAGCTCGTTTATGAGAACACTTTTTTAAAATAATTGCCGTATTTAAAGTTTATTATTTTTCCTAGTAACTTGGCCACATATAATGACACAATGTGAAGGTTTTGCAATTTTTTGATTTTTTTTGAATTTTTTATGCTCGTTTCAAAATGCGGTCAAAACGGCGGGAATGACCGTTCCTAGCTAGTGGTTGAATCTTGGAATTTTCTTGGTGTTTTTCTGATTAAATAGATACTTATGTACCTAGAAATGATTTTTGAAAAAAAATAAAGAGCAAACTACGAGGCAGCCACAGTTCAAATTTGACCCGCTTCCAGCTGAATCGGCGGAAATTTGTCTTTTTCACCAGAGGTGGATAAAAACTTTTGACACCCAACCATTTTGTCAATTGTGCATTAAATATGGTCTAGTATTTTATAAAATTGATTTGGTCCAATTTTACAATAAATATTTGCTAGGTCCTTCACAAAAAACCTCATTTGGGGCACTTGGAAAATGGAAAATGAATTTTCCGTGCAAAGAAAATGAAAACTCCCTTAGGCAACATTGTTTGGAATTCCAAGATGCACCCTTATGCACAATATGAGATCATTTGAACAAACTATGCCATGAATGTGGCCATAAGATTGAGCATTTGGGTTGAAAGCCATGCATCTTCACACTTGATAGCTCGTTTATGAGAACACTTTTTTAAAATAATTGTTGTATTACAAGTTTATAATTTTTGCTGGTAACTTGGCCACATATAATGACACAATGGGAAGGTTTTGCAATTTTTTTATTTTTTTTGAATTTTTTATGCCCGTTTCAAAATGCGGTCAAAACGGCGGGAAGGACTGTTCCTAGCTAGTGGTTGAATCTTGGAATTTTTTGTGTTTCTATGATTAAATAGATACTTATGTACTTATAAATGATTTTTGAAAAAAATAAAGAGCAAACTACGAGGCAGCTGCAGTTCAAATTTGACCCGCTTCCAGCTGAATCGGCGGAGATTTATCTTTCTCACTAGAGGTGGATCAAAACTTTTTACACCCAACCATTTGGTCAATTATGCATTAAATATGTCCTAGTATTTTAGAAAATTGATTTGGTACAATTTTGCAACAAATATATGGTAGGTCCTTCACAAAAAAACTCATTTTGGGCACTCGAAAAAATGGAAAATAAATTTTTCGTCCAAAGAAAATGAAAACTTCCTTAGGCAACATTTGGTCAACTGAACATTAAATATGACCTAAGATTTTATAAAATTGAGGTGGCCCAAATTTGCAACAAATATTTGCTAGGTTCTTCATAAAAAAATCATTTTGGGCACTCGAAAAATAATTCTCTTACAGAAAACTTATTTTTTAGAACACTTTTTTATGATATTTGCATTATTCAAAGTTTGTTATTCTTACTGAAAAGTAGGTCACACTTGGTGACACAATGCAAAGTTTTTTTATTTCTATTTTTTTATAAATTTTCTAGGCCGTCAAATAGCAGACATGTTTTAACATCTTATTTTCAATCGATTATGACCAATTTAAATGGTCTTAAAATCATCAAAGGGGTACTGCGTTTTGATTGGTCCAAAACCATCTCACGCGGATCATGTATTAGCACCGTCGGATGCGCCCGGATCCAACGGCAGCCCACACACCCCCCTCGTCGCTGCCACTCCCGCTCCCGCTCCCTCTCATCCTCATCCACCCACGAAAACCCTAGCTCACTTATCCCCATCGCCGCTGCCGCTCCCGCTCCCTTTTCCCCCGCCGCCGCCTGTCTCCTCCCATCGTACTCCTCCTCCCTCGTCCTCGTCTCATCGCCGCCACCACCTCCTCCCTATCCCCGGCCTCCTTTCTTCCCCGTCCCCGGCCTCCTCCCGCGGCGCGCGATCCCCTCTCCCTCCCCTCCCCTCCCGATCCCACCCACCAAACCGATCCCGAT